>NC_073382.1:9319585-9619585 GCF_028641065.1 Leucoraja erinaceus
GGCTGCCCTCTCCTTACCTTGGAGGACTTACACAGTTCCCGCTGCATCAAAAAATCCCAGAGTATTATAAAGGACATTTCCCACCCCGGACACTCCCTGTTTGAACTGTTGCCGTCAGGCAGACGGTACAGATCTACAAGGACAAGGACAAACAGACTTAAAAACAGTTTTTACCCCACTGCTATAAAGGCACTAAATGTAGCCGCCAAGGAACGCAGGGGCGATACATACTAAGGGACTGTGGTACACTGTGAAATCGACAGAAGGATGGAGGGTTGAGTGTTTATGCGTGCTATTTTTATGATATTTATTTTAGTTGTTTATCTTTTTTAATATTTTACCTTGTATGTATCGTTAGCTTTTAGAAATGTTTGAATGGTGCACTGACTGGCTGACATTTTTTAATTTTGTTGTACATGGTTCATGTTACAATGACAATAAAGAAACTATTCTATTCTATATCTCGATTCACAACATGCGATAGCCAGGATTATTGATACATGGGCAGGTTCAAAGCCACTTTGCCTGTGGCAGTCAAAGTCGCGGTGCCCTATGTAGCTCAGTTTCCTGAGATGCTGCTTCTAGCAAGGTGGACACATGAGAACAGGTCCCTGGATAGAGCTGTGTAGGAAGGAACTGCAGATGCTGGTTTAAACCAAAGATAGACACAAAATGCTGGCGTAACTCAGCGGGAGAAAATACATTTCGGGTCGAGAAGTCTGAAGTGTCTCGACCCACGACGTCACCCATTCCTTCTCTCCAGAGATGCTGCCTGTCCCGCTCAGTTACTCCAGCATTTTGTGTCTATTCATGGATAGAGCTCCTGGCTAAGAACCCTTCCCTCTTGCTCTGGCTTCCTCGCCCGTTGGGTTGGTCATCCCTGCTGGCTCCCTCATCCTCTCTGTCTGCCATCAACAGCAGCAGAAACGTACGGCATCTCAATCCGCAATGGAAGGACCTGCCAAATGCCTGACTCTACCATTGCTATCCAGCCAGCTGATTGACCCTGGTTCAGGGAGGACGGCAGGAGGGTGAGGCAGGAGCAACACCTGGGGTAAGCCTAGGGTAACAGCCCAGTTGTGTGCTAACCTGTAAAAGGGTGGGCAGAGCTAAGCAATATTATAACTAACGATCAGATCATAGATAGACACAAAAAGCTGGAGTAACTCAGCGGGTCGGACAGCATCTCTGGAGAAAAGGAATAGGTAACGTTTCGGGTCGAGAAACGTCTTCAGACTACAGTGCTGATTTGGAAATATTTTGCCAACCCTTCTTCATTGCTGGGTTTAAATTCTGGAACTTCCTACTCCACTGTAGCGTGAGAGTATCTTCACCAGAAGGAGTGAAGTGGTACAAGATAACGGCTCATTATGACCTTCTCAAAAGGATGGAGAGCAAATGTCTTGTCAATGATGCTTGAATCCCAAAATTGAATATATAACATTGTCGACATCAATGTGCCCACTGACAGAAGGCCATGGAAAAATGCTGGCCAATTGAATTAACATAGATCAGTACTTATGGTCAATATGAATATGATGGACCTCAGGGCCTGATTCTGTGCTGTACATCTACCTCCCACCCGTTTTCAAAACAGATTTCAGGCTTAGTGGTGGCTCTCTGAATGATTTGTGCCCAGGGTTGATGTGTTTCATGATTCTAAAGGGCCTGCCCCACGAGCATGCGACAGCATGCGGCAAGCGCGGCCAAATTGGAAGCGGGGGCCGCGCGGAGGTCGAGTGATCCCCGTACAGGGCCTGTCCCACCAGCATGCGACTGCATGCGGCGAGCGCAACCAAACCGGAAACGGGGGCTGCGCGGGGGTCGTGTGGAGGTCGAGTGATCCCCGTACAGGGCCTGTCCCACCAGCATGCGACTGCATGCGGCGAGCGCAACCAAACCGGAAACGGGGGCCGCGAGGAGGTCGAGTGATCCTGTACGAGTTGACGTGAAGTTCGAGCGAAGTCCGCGGGAAGTCCGCTAGGCGTACGCCGTCAAGACGCTGCGTACAGCGTTGAAACGCTGCGCACGCCCGTCGAGGAGGTGCGTACGGCCTCAATGCGGCTGCGGGCCGGCAGGCCGTTGCCAAGCAGAATTTTTGAAGTGTCAATTTTCTGGAGCCCCGTGCAATGTCGGGACCCGCTCCGCACAACTCCATACGGCTCAGGCGATCGAAGTGGGACCGGCCCCGCGAGGCTGTATGGCTCAAGCGACCACGTTAGGTCGTGCTTGCCGCGTGCAGTCGCATGCTCGTGGGACAGGCCCTTTATTCATTCACATATTGCCTTCTACTAGACAAAGATAGCCAACTCGACCTCCGTGCCTCGTATTCCCATGCGTCTGTTACTCCTGGAGTGAGACCCTGTCATCAATTTACAGCCTGCATGTCAAACGCTGTTAAGCGCTTGCAGCAATCTAAGCGCTCAGCATGACGTTGCTGTGGCTGATCATTCTGGGAACAGTGGAAGCCAAGCCTTCAAGTGGAACAATCAAAATACCAGGGATGGAGAGAAAGATACCCCCAACCTGTGCTAGTTAAAAGTCCACAGATACGAGATGGTTGCACTTTGACACCAGTCTGATTACAAGGAGCTGCTTGGCTGGTTGGTAAATGAAAAAATAATCGTTGAAAAATGGCAAAATGGAACGTGTTTGAAGGATCTACGCATAGAGGAGTTATTGCCGAGCACGAACACCTCACATGACAGGATTTTGACATTTGAAAATGATTAAATCAACTTTGCTCGGACAGCTAGCACACTGAAAAATCAACCTGTGCTGGGATATCGCTTCCTGATGCTGAAACATTTCTGGAATATTAAACCGAGCATGTTGGTTGTACAGCAGGGATCTAAAATGCTCCAGTCCACTGACCTAGTCTTTAATGCCCCTCCATTATTCAGTGTTCACTTCGATGGTCTCAATAAATCCTGACGTTCGCCCAAATCTCACTTCAATTCTTTGCCCCAACTCCCTCCATTCTTTGTTTAAGAAGGAACTGCAGATGCTGGAAGATCGAAGGTAGACAAAAGTGCTGGAGAAACTCAGCGGGTGCTGCATCTATTGAACGAAGGAAATAGGCAACGTTTCGGCACGAAATGTTGCCTATTTCCTTCGCTCCATAGATGCTGCTGCACCTGCTAAGTTTCTCCAGCACTTTTGTCTACCCTCTCTCCATTCTTTATTCAGAAGGAGACCCCAACACCTAACATCCTTTACCCTGTCAGGTCAATGACCTCCATAGACATCAATTGCTAATATAATAACAATTTCTTCAACCTTTTGCCTTAATCCCCCTCCAACCCACGCAGTCAATATTACCTTGTTTTGTCATGCATGAGATTGTGGGAACTCTCTGGGTTTGAGATGGAATAGTTGGTAAGTAATAAAACCTGATGGGTCTCTGGCATTTTTGGGTCATGAACTCGAGTCTTTAATGCTCCTGGATTCAGACTCCAGTTCACATGTCTACACTTAGTGTATTACTAGCCCTACCATGACCCCTGTCTTGAAAGGCCCCTCTACCAGGCCCTGTAAAATATTCCAGGTGGATGTGACTGAGAAACACAGTTGCTGTTGGGAATTGTTCATAAGAAAATACTAAATTCGAACATAAAACATTCATTGTGATAAAGTTCAGATAAATAATAATACTACTAAAAATAATGAATATGAAGCATAAAGTCAGGAGAAGTCAAGCTTTTGCGTCATAGTAATGCACCACGGCAACAGGTCCTTCAACCCGTTGTGTAGGAAGCGACTGCAGATGCTGGTTTATACCAGGTCTCCTAATTTGATGAAAGACATTCTGACCATTGAGGGAGTGCAGCATAGGTTCACCATGTTAATTCCCGGGATGGCAGGACTGACATATGATGAAAGAATGGGTCGACTGGGCTTATATTCACTGGAATTTAGAAGGATGAGAGGGTATCTTATAGAAACATAAAATTCAAAGGATTGGACAGGCTAGTTGCAGGTTAAATATTCCCAATGTTGGGGGAGTCCAGAACCAACCTAAGGGATAGACCATTTAGGATGAGATGAGTAAAAACTTTTTCACCCAGAGAGTTGTGAAACTGTGGAATTCTCTGCCACAGAAGGCAGTGGAGGCCAATTTACTGGATGTATTCTGGAGTTAAATATAGCTCTTAGGGCTAATGGTATCAAGGGATAGTTATCAAGGAAAAGCAGGAACGGGTTACTGATTCTGGATGATCAGCCATGATCACATTGGCTCGAATGGCTGAATGGCCTACTCCTGCACCTATTTTCTATGTTTCTTTAGACACAAAATGCTGATGAAAGGTTCTGACCCAAAACATGACCTATATTAATGATCTGGATGAGGGAATTGAAGGCAATATCTCCAAGTTTGCGGATGACACTAAGCTGGGGGGCAGTGTTAGCTGTGAGGAGGATGCTAGGAGACTGCAAGGTGACTTGGATAGGCTGGGTGAGTGGGCAAATGTTTGGCAGATGCAGTATAATGTGGCAAAATGTGAGGTTATCCATTTTTTGGCAGAAAGCAGCACTATTATCTAAATGTGGCCGATAAAGGGGAGATGCAGCGAGACCTGGGTGTCATGGTACACCAGTCATTGAAAGTAGGCATGCAAGTGCAGCAGGCAGTGAAGAAGGGTAACCAGGACAGCGCAGAGGATCATTGGTTGCCCTCTCCCCTCCCTGATGGACATCCAATTAGCAGGGCAAAGAAAAAGACAGCTCCCATCCTGCGGGAGATGCAGGCGCTATAGGTGCATCAAATCCAGGAGACTCAGGAATAGGTGAATTATATCTACCATAAATTCAAATCATGGTACACCGCCCAGTCATCTGTGATATGTAGTAGCGCCGTAGAATTTGTGCCCCCCCCCAGTGTTTTTCTGTTTCTTGTTTTTTGTGTAAAATTGTATGTATGCACTGAGTACGAGCAGCTTTCAGTTTCACTGTACATGTATAGTTATGGCATTCATATCTAGAAAGGATTTGAGCTTTCATATAGGAGTATAGGAGCAGGGAGGTTCTACTGCAGTTGTACAGGGTCTTGGTGAGACCACACCTGGAATATTGCGTACAGTTTTGGTCTCCAAATCTGAGGAAGGACATTATTGCCATAGAGGGAGTGCCGAGAAGGTTCACCAGACTGATTCCTGGGATGTCAGGACTGTCTTATGAAGAAAGACTGGATAGACTTGGTTTATACTCTCTAGAATTTAGGAGATTGAGAGGGGATCTTATAGAAACTTACAAAATTCTTAAGGGGTTGGACAGGCTAGATGCAGGAAGATTGCTCCCGATGTTGGGGGAAGTCCAGGACAAGGGGTCACGGCTTAAGGATAAGGGGGAAAACCTTTAAAACCGAGATGAGGAGAACTTTTTTCACACAGAGAGTGGTGAGTCTCTGGAACTCTCTACCGCAGAGGGTAGTCAAGGCCAGTTCATTGGCTATATTTAAGAGGGAGTTAGATGTGGCCCTTGTGGCTAAGGGGATCAGAGGGTATGGAGAGAAGGCAGGTACGGGATACTGAGTTGGATGATCAGCCATGATCATATTGAATGGCGGTGCAGGCTCGAAGGGCCGAATGGCCTACTCCTGCACCTAATTTCTATGTTTCTATGTTTCTATTCCTTCTCTCCAGAGATGCTGCCTGACCCGCTAAGTTACTCCAACATTTTGTGTCTACCTTCAGCCCATTGATTCCATGCATACCGTTACCCACCCATGAATCCCATTTTATTCTTGCCACGTTATCATCAGTCCCCCTAGACACTGCCATACACCCACACACTAAATGCAATGTTCATGTTGGAGTAAACTGAAGTATCTGGAGGAAATCCACACAGGGAGAACATGCAACCTCCACACAGACAGCTCCCACACTGTAAAGGGCCTGTCCCACTTGGGCGTCATTTGCGCATCATTTACGTGACATAATTTATGCGTCACGACGCCCGCACGGTGCGTGGTGACGTAGGCAGTGACGCACAGTCACGTCCGGCGCCCCAGGATTTAGGGATTCACAAAATCTTTGCACGCCATCTGCGTTACGCGCAAATGATGTCCAAGTGGGACAAGCCCTTAAAGCAGCTCTTTACTCTGCTCTTCCACGCTTCCTTCCTAAATAAACTGTATATTGTCCCACATGATACTTAATTTGTCAAAGTTTTTCCCACTCATGGACACTAGGTACCCACCTTGAGATTTGCTTCCCTCTCAGTTTTTGTGTTGTTCACATATTTGGCTATTGCACATTCACTTTGCTTCTCCCAAATCATTATTTAGCCTAAAATCAATTTTCTAATGACAGTAATGTTAGTTAATTCCTCCCCAGCATGATTCAGTGTTAATGAGATGTTCGTTGTAATTGTTATAAATATTTGTTTAACTACTTTCCAATTTCCTGTTCCCAGACTCATTCCCCAGACTAAAGGGCCTGTCCCATGAGCATGCGACTCCATGTGGCAAGCGCGACCCCATACGGCCTCGCGGAGCCGGTCCCACTTTGATCGCCGGAGCCGTATGGAGTTGTGCAGAGCTGGTCCCGACATCGCACGGGGCTCCGAAAAACTGATCGTGTTCAAAGATTCCGCACGGCAACCGCCTGCCGGCCCGCAGCCGCCTCAACGCCGTATGCACGGTCTCGACGGGCGTGCGCAGCATCTTGATGCTGTACGCAGCGTCTTGACGCCGTACGTCATGCGCGAAATTCTCGCGGACTTCGCTCGAACTTCACGTCACTCACTCGACCTCCACGCGACCCCCACTTCCTGTTTGGTCGCGCTTGCCGCATGCAGGTCGCATGCTCGTGGGACAGGCCCTGTACTGTATTTCCTAAGAGGCTTACATTCACTTGGACCACCCTCTTCCTTTATATACACATAAATAAACTCTTATTGTTTATTTTTACTTTCATTGCTAGTTTAGCCTCATAGCTTTTTTTCCTTCTTTGGAATATTTTGGTTCTTTGAAAGATTTTGAATAGAAACATATAAAGTAGGTGCAGGAGCAGTCAGCACCGCCATTCAATATGATCATGGCTGATCATCCAGAATCACTATTTTCCCCATATCCCTTGATTCCGTTTGCCCTAAGAGCTATATCTAACTCTTTCTTGAATACATCCAGTGAATTGGACTCCATTGCCTTCTGTAGCAGAGAATTCCACAGATTCACTACTCTCTGGGTGAAAAATGTATCTAGAATGTATCTAGTCGTCTAGTATAATACGGACTTTTGCCTCTTTATAGTTTTTTTTAAATTCAACTTAACACCCCCTTTAACTTTGAAGACTAACTTTGAAGAAGTTAGCATCTGCAGTTCCTTCTTACCCCCTATAACTTCCTTGCTTGGTATTGGGTTGATTTAGCCCCCCCCCCCCCCCCCCCCCCCCCCCCCCCCCTTACAGTCATTCCTCCAGGCAGGGTTCTATTTTTACTGCGTGATGTGAATCACCTCCTTAAATGCCTGTCACTGCTTGCCTGCCGTCTGTGCTGTTGATGCATTCCCTCTTGTGCAGAAAAGTCCTCCGTTTTGCCACAAACCTGTCTTTTGCTGCGTTCCCCTAATAAGTCGTCACCCCTCCACAATTGTATCCATAATGCTATTTCTTATGGAGAGGGCATAGGCTAGAGTGGGTGCGTTCCTCTGCTTTGTCTGATGGTTAACCACTTCCTTCATTGCATGCAGTGTTACTGCCTCTCTCGGCATGCTATCCATTGCTCCACAGTGAATCCATCCTTAGCTCCAGCTCCATAGTACAGTTTCCTGGTAGCTACAGCTGAATACGTGGAATATAAAACATAAAACATAGAACAGTAGAAGTGGGGGAGGGAGGTCAAGTATAGAAGTTGTGAGGTCATATTGCAGTTATATAAGATATTGGTGAGGCCACACTTAGAGTATTGGGTTCAGTTTTAGGCACCAAGTCATAGGAAAGATGTTAAGCTGGAACGGTGCAGAGAAGATTTATGAGGATGTTGCCAGGACTCAAGGGCCTGAGCTATAAGGGGGAGGTTTGTACTCGCTAGAATTTAGAAGATTGAGGGGGGATCTTATAGAAACTTACAGAATTCTTAAGGGGTTGGACAGGCTAGATGCAGGAAGATTGTTCCCGATGTTGGGGAAGTCCAGAACAAGGGGTCACAACTTAAAGGGGAAAATCTTTTAACTGAGGGAAAACTTCTTTTACACAGAGAGTGGTGATCTCTGAGATCTCGCCACAGAAGTTGAGGCCAGTTCATTGGCTATACTTTACAGAGTGGTGGCTGTGTGGAATGATCTGAAGGTGGTGGAATTCTTTGCCACAGAGAAGGTATGGTCTGAGGCCATGTGTTCTAGAAGGGTCGAGATGGCCTGTAATTGTTATATGGTTATATGGTTATATGGTTATAGTTAAGAGGGAGTTAGATGTGGCCCTTGTGGCTAAAGGGATCAGGGGGTATGGAGAGAAAGCAGGTACAGGATACTGAGTTGGATGATCACCCATGATCATATTGAATGGTGCAGGCTCGAATGGCCGAACGGCCTACTCCTGCACCTATTTTCTATGTTTCTATGTTTCTATGTTGAGCAGGCTAGGATTCTATTCCTTGGAGCGCAGGAGGATGAGGGGTAATCTTATAGAATGTCCAAAACCATTGGAGGAATAGATTGCATAAATGCACAGAGTCTCTCGCCCAGAATAGGGGAATTGAGAACTAGAGGACATAAGTTTAAGGTGAGGGGGGAAGATTTAATAGGAACCGGAGGGGTACGTTTTTTACCCAAAGGGTGGTAGGAGTATGGAACCATCTTCCAAAGGAGGTAGGCGCGGCAGGTACCATTGCAACATTTAAGCTACATTTAGACAGAATAGGGTTAGAGGGATATGGGTCAAATGAAGACAGGTTGAACTAGTGTAGATGCAACATGTTGGTTGGTGTGGGCAAGTTGGGGCGAAGGGCCCGTTTCCACACTGTATGACTTTAATAAAGCACTAGAATAGGCCCTTCAGTCCACAATATCTTGTGTTGAACACGATGTCAAGCCGAACTCTTATCTGTCTGCACATAATCCATCTCCGCTCATTCCCAGCATATCCACTTGCCTATCAAAAAGTCTCTTAAATGCCACTATCATACACTTGCTGCACACATGTCAGCACAGACTGGAAGTGACTCTGACTTACCACATAGTGAAGGAGGAGCATTCCGTAGGTCTTAGCTCTCTAGGCAAGGATTAAGCTTAAATTAAGGTCCTCAGTTGCTCCCCTTACTTAAAGAATGCTAATTACACTAGAGATCTTATTTCATGCCAACATGACTTACTTTAATGCTAATCCTTTCCATTTAAGTTAATAAACTGCTAAAAGCAGTAAGAATAGTTGAAATACTTACTGGCTTGTATTTACCAATTAGCAGTTCCCCCAGTGAATTGTCACTTTGTGACTGCTGATGTCAGCTCTGGAGTTGTAGCGAATGCTTTGTGGCTCAGGTTAGCTTTCAACTCGTTATGTTCTGCCAATCCCAATTCCATCAAATTACTCCATTTTGGCGTTACCTCAAGCCATCAATTTCTGGCACCTTTCTCTGTACCTATTCTGATCATCCTCTCTGTCATTTTATCATCCTTTGCTCCCGGGGAACTTCTAATTCTAATTCTAATTGTTTGTTATTCCAAATCTTACTCACCCATCCTGTTCTGGGGGGATTTTGATTAATTTAGAGGGGCCAATGACTCTAATTTAAAATCCTCAACATGAAAAATTTCCATCAGCCTAAAATCGCAACCTCATCTCTTCAAATTTACTTTAGTTTAAAGACACAACATGGAAACAGGCCCATTGGCTGACTAACAACCACTCCGTACACTAGTTCTATCCCACACACTGGGGACAATTTACAGAAGATAATTAACCTACAAACCTGCACATGTCTGGAATGTGGGCTGATTCCTGGGATGGCAGGACTTTCATATGAAGAAAGACTGGATAGACTTGGCTTGTACTCTTTTTAAACAGAGAGTGGTGAATCTCTGGAATTCTCTGCCACAGAAGGTAGTTGAGGCCAGTTCGTTGGCTATATTTAAGAGGGAGTTAGATGTGGCCCTTGTGGCTAAATGGATCAGGGGGTATGGAGAGAAGGCAGGTACAGGATATAGAGTTGGATGATCAGCCATGATCATATTGAATGGCGGTGCAGGCTCGAAGGGCCGAATGGCCTACTCCTGCACCTATTTTCTATGTTTCTATGTTTCTATGAAACTGGAGCACCTAGAGAAAACCCACGCAGTCACAGGGAGAACGTACAAACTCTGTAGAACAGCCGTAGTCAGGACTGAACCGGGTTCTCTGGCGCTGTAAGGCAGCAACTCTAATGCTGCGCTATGCTGCTGCGTTGATGTTTGGATTATTTTGCTTTTTTTTTTTTGCATCTGTCCCATCCTTGGCAGCCATGGGTCTCTCCGAACCCTCTTCACAGATCTCCATTCTAAACACCCCTATTACAATCCTGCTTCAATCATCTTGATCAAGCTTTGGGTCACCCATGCATAGGGTGTACCTGGCTTTTTTACAGTTTGTTTCTATCTATGTATAATGCTTTTTGAAATCTTTTAATGCTTACTGGTGTTATGTAAATGCAAGTTGTAGTTTAAAAAAATGTTGTTTAGAGATCCAGCGCGGAAACAGGCCCTTCGGCCCACCAAGTCCACGCCGACCAGCGATCCCCGGACACTAACACTATCTACACACACTGAGGACAATTTGCAATTTACAAACCTGTACGTCTTTGGAGTGTGAGAAGAAACCGGAGCTCCCGGAGAAAACCCACGTGGTCACGGGGAGAACGTACAAACTCCGTATAGACAAGAACCCATAGTCGGGATCAAAAATGTTTCTTTGGTGCTGTAAGCAACTCTACCGCTGTGCCACTATACCGCTCCTGTTGCAAGCTGTTGTAAAAGTAGCTCCATTAGTTTGCTTTCTATTTTGTCTTCTGTAAAACAAAAAAAACAACAAAAAATGTATATATATATAAAAGGGTATGACCAGCAAAGTTAAGATTGTATGGTCTAAACCAGTGATTCCCAACCTGGGGCCATGGCAAATTTCAGGGGGGCCACAGAAGAATTTTGGGATTTAGGGGGCCACAGGTTCAATGAAGGGGGCCACAGAGCTACCACCCTGTTGCCTCCTAAATTTCAGTTCTAATAAATTTAAATCTATGTAGTTGAAATATTTTTGATGTTTGTGGAATAGAATAAAAGAGAATATATGTGCAATTAATAGACACTGATATTTTTATGGAAGGTATTATAATATTGAAGTTTTTTTTTTCCGCTAATAATGTCAGGGGCAGGGGGGGGCACAGAAAAATTAAAAGATCCCAAGGGGGCCATGAGCTAAAAAAGGTTGGGAACCACTGGTCTAAACTGTATAACATCATGCTCACTCTACTAAAGGTGCTCAGTGGAGAGGGGACTGCATGCTGAGTAAAGCATCAGCCTTCCTGCTTTTGTTAATATTCCCGGCAAACTAAGACTTGTTCCTTGACAGGCTTTCTGCAAACATCGATAGTGATTAGACGCAATGGGACGGAGTAACCACTGTGAATAATTTAACAATGCCCAGATAAAAGACTGTTAAAATTAAATATTTATATTACACGCCTTAAGCTGGGGTTGAAAGGCAACTCTGTCATGTTTTGTTCAAATGCCAGGAGCTTCCTTTCAACTGAGTTTTTACATTACTGTGCAGTCAAGAGTGACAATCTGCAACGTCCCAGAATGATTACTGAACTATTTTTTATTGTTATTATTACCGGGGAGTTTTAGTGCCACTTATTAGCAATATATTTATTTACTTCTGATGAATGTTCAAAGAAAATAACTGCATTGGAAATTTGCCGTTCCAGAATTCAATATGTTTTAAGCAATACTGAAGATTCTGTTGCAAGAGATGGTTGTTATTCCAAAAGCTTTATGTAAATACTGTTTGAGACAATCCACCATATTGAAGCACACCTCCCTTCTCTGTTTAGGAAATAGGACGTGGAGACAGAGGAAAGCTCATGAGTTGCCAAAAAAAGACTCAAAATGCTGGAGTAACTCAGCGGGTCAGGCAGTATTCCTGAAGAACATGGATAGATCACATTTAGGGTTGGGACCTGACCTGTCTGAAGTCTGAAGAAGTGTCCTGACCCAAAACGCCACCTATCGGTATTTGCCTGGGATGCTGCCTGACCCGCTGAGTTACTACAGCAATTTGTGTCATGTTTTTGTAATCCAGCATTGTTTCTATCTCTAGAGTTGCCACCTCATTTATTGAAATCATGGCTGATTCATTCATTCATTCTGACGTCCTATCTCTCCAGATGTCTATAGTTACTACAAATCCATCAATCTCGGGTTCAAAATGCACAAAACTGATTTGGCAGCAACTTTCACTTGCTGAAGAGAATGTCAACTTTTTATCATTTGTTGCTTATAGAAATGTTGCCTATATTTGTTTTCTGAATGATCTGGCTCTGATATTTAAGCTCGCCCCTCTAGATCCATACTCCTTCAGCTAACCAAGGTGAAGCCAGTAAAATTCATTGAAGCAAAAAACATTGATTTGGGGCTTGGGATGGTACGGTACGTGCAGGGATAATTTTTGCTCCTAGGTTTAGGTTTATTCTTGTCAAGCTTACTGAGGTACAGTTAAAAGCTATGTTTAGCATGCTATCCAAACAGTTCATATATACCACACATACAGTAAATACAATCGTCAAACAAGTACAATAGATGGAGCAAACGGGATAGAGGTGAATCAGACAGTACCCTAGGTTAAGGAAGCACTGTTTTTAAGCCTGATAACAGAGGGGAAGAATCTCTTAGAAACATAGAAACATAGAAAATATGTGCAGGAGTAGGCCATTTGGCCCTTCGAGCCTGCACCGCCGTTCAATATGATCATGGCTGATCATCCAACTCAGTATCCTGTACCTGCCTTCTCTCCATACCCCCTGATCCCTTTAGTCACAAGGGCCACATCTAACTCCCTCTTAAATATAGCCATTGAACTGGCCTCAACTACCTTCTGTGGCAGAGAATTCCACAGATTCACCACTCTCTGTGTAAAAAATGATTTTCTCATCTCGGTCCTAAAAGATTTTCCCCTTATCCTTAAACTGTGACCCCTTGTTCTGGACTTCCCCAACATCGGGAATAATCTTCCTGCATCTAGCCTGTCTGGAGGTGTGTACTTTCAGACTTCTGATCACTCCATTGGCTGGAGTAGCAGGGAGAAGAAGGACTGACTGATGTGGGACAAGTCTTTGATTTGTTGGCTGCTTTACCGAGGCAGCGTGACGAGGGAGTCAATGGTGGGAAGTCTGGTCTGTGTGGTCTGTGTGGTCTGTGTGGTCTGTGTGGTGGACTGGGCTACATCTACAACTCTATCCAATTTCTTGCAGACTTGGGCAGAGCTGGTGCATCTGCAGAAGCTTGTAAGTGTCATTGGAGACATGCTGAATGTCCTCATTCCCCCCAGGAAATACGTAGAGGGGGTGGTGTGCCTTCTTGGCTGCCGCAACAATATGGTTGGTTCATGATAGATCTTTGGTAATATTAATGCCAAGGAGCTTGAAGCTCTCAACCATTTCCACTTTGGCACTATTGATGCTGATTGTGCACCACTATGCTTCCTGAAGAGGGAGGTTATTGTCCTGACACCATGTTACTAAGTTCAATGTCCTTTCTGTATTCCATTGTGTCATTGTTCATGACCTGACCCACCACAGTGGTGTCATCGGCAAATTTGTAGATGGAGTTAGAGGCAAACTTGGCTGCCCACAGTCGTGAGTGTATAGCGAGTGTAGCAAGTGGGGGCTTGTGAGTGCACAGCCAGTCCACCTTGTGGGGCACGGGTGTTGAGAATTATTGTTACTGTGTCAAGAACCAAGGATCACAGTCTCAGAATCTGGGGTCAGGTATGAGATGAGACGAAATGTCCTCTCTCAGAGGTGAAGTGAACCTTTGCACTTTGCTCTCCAAGAGGGCCATAGGGTCCTGGCACTGATTATTAATGTCAAGGGATGTGGGGGTTAATGCAGGAGGATGATACAGTAGTCATCATCTTATGATCTTACTGAAGAGGCCCAATGGCCAACTCTTGCTTCAGCTTTTTTTTTTCGTTTCGAGATACAGCGCTGAAACAGGCCCTTCGGCCCAACAAGTCCGCATTGGCCAGCGATCCCGCATATTAACACTATCCTACACATGCTAGGGACAATTTTACATTTATACCAAGCCAATTAACCTACAAACCAGTACGTTTTGGAGTGTAGGAAGAAACTAAAGATCTCATAGAAAACCCACGTAGGTCACGGGGAGAACATGCAAACTCCGTACAGACAGCACACATAGTCAGGGTCGAACCCGGGTCTCTGGCGCTGTAAGGCAGCAACTCTACCACTGCGCCACCGTGCTGCCCATGTTCATATGTTCTTTAATCCCAGCCTGTCAAATTCAGCAACAGAGCTGACCTTCTGGGACTTCACTGCCTTCACTGCCTTGTCTTTGTCTCTGCCGTGTCCAACCAGAAACGGCTGGCTTTAAGGTTTTCAAGGTTTAACATCCCACCTCCAACAGAGAAAGCCAAATCACATGTCCTTGATAATCAAAGCACTACCATCTCACAAATTGTCAAAAAACTCAATTAGAATAGCTACATCAATACCATGTCTACTAGGGCAGGTCAGAGGCTGGTATCCCGTGACTCACGGCTCACTGTCTGACTCCTCAAAGCCTTTCCACCATCAACAAGGCACACGTCAGGAGTGTAATGGAATGCTCTCCCTACACCTGGATAAATAAAACAACAACAACTCTCAAGTAGCTTGTCACCACCCAGGACTAAGCAACCAGCTTGCCTTGCACTACATAGGAGATTGAGGGGGGATCTTATAGAAACTTACAAAATTCTTAAGGGGTTGGACAGGCTAGATGCAGGAAGATTGCTCCCGATGTTGGGGAAGTCCAGGACAAGGGGTCACAGTTTAAGGATAAAGGGGAAATCTTTTAGGACTGAGATGAGAAAAACATTTTTCACACAGAGAGTGGTGAATCTCTGGAACTCTCTGCCACAGAAAGTAGTTGAGGCCACAGTTCATTGGCTATATTTAAGAGGGAGTTAGATGTGGCCCTTGTGGCTAAAGGGATCAGGGGGTATGGAGAGAAGGCAGGTACAGGATACTGAATTGGATGATTAGCCATGATCATATTGAATGGTGGTGCAGGCTCGAAGGGCCGAATGGCCTACTCCTGCACCTATTTTCTATGAATCTATGAATCTACATCTACAAACATTTATTCCTTCCACCACTGCCACTCAGTGATTGCTGTGGCTATCATCCACAATATGGACCGCACATTTACCTTCTATGTGCAGATCTTGATCTCTGCACATAGACGGTCAACTACCGTTGCTCGGGTGCCCTCCAGGTCCCACACCACCCTCACTTGGATCGAAATCCTGGAATTCTCTACCCAACAACTCTTGAAAGGTGCAGGAAGCAACTGCAGATGCTGGTTTATACCGAAGATAGATAACAAAATGCTGGAGTAACTCAGTGGGTCAGGCAGCATTTTTGGAGAAAAGGAATAGGTGACGTTTCAGGTCGGAACCCTTCTTCCTTCTCTGGAAATCCCTTCTCTGGAGTTTGCAACAGTTGAAGAAGGCAGCACACCACCACTGTTTCAAGGGCAATTAGGGATGAACAATATATCTTGTTCCTGACAGTAATGCCCAGACCCTAAAAAAATAATAAATAAAATATCTGTTTGGTGAGTTTAAGATGATGCCTAACACCACAAAATATAGTCATTTTGAAATGAAGTTGGAAAACAGTGACCCATTTGCAGCTGTTATTGATGACAATAGATTCTCGTGCTGAAAAGCTATTTTTGTTAAGTACCATTTGTGTCCTGCAGATTTGTGGGAATGGGAAACTGTAGATTGGTTATTTCCTACTAGCCAATTGTCGTGCTTGTTAGTAGCGGCTTCGCCTAATATGCATTTTATATTAACAAGAGCGTGCCTGCACCATTCAGTATGAGTGGCTGCTAGGAACTGTAATGTCCTGCAGATTGATGCTGGAAGTAGATCTAATAAACATGTGTTGTATGTTGATTTGCGTTTGACTCCACTCGTTACGTGGTGTCAGAGAGTGAGTCTTAACTACTCCGTTCACGTTTATCGGGTTTTGTTTTTTTAATTAGTTTATGTGCCAGTTATCTCTATCATGGCAAATTCATCTCGCCGTCCTAGTCCTCTGATCTTTGACTCTGACATTGCTGAACGCTGGCATCTTTTCGAGCGTGACTACACTCACTATGTTAGCGTTGTTCATCGCAACGACCCCCCCCCCCGATGTGCGTGGTTCTGTATTGCTCAACCTAGTGGGACCTGAGGTAATGAATCGTGCCGACAATGTTACATTTGAGCCTGCCGTTTTGGATGCTAATGGACAGGTCTTAGTGCCTGCAGAGACGATTGATGCTCCTGCCGTTTTGCTTGCAAAGTTTGAGGGCAGATGTGCGACCAGCCCTCGAACTACATTATTGAACGTACCAAGTTTTATGCTTATATGCAACAGATTAATGAACCGATCGAACGTTTTATTAGCGGCTTGAAACACATGGCTGCACGCTGTCAGTTTCGTGATCTGTGCGATAAACTCATCCGTGACAAGCTTGTTGGAGGTATGCTTGATAGCAAGTTAAGGAGTGAACTTCTTCGTCATACTGACCTAACCCTTAATCAAGCAGAGCAAGCCTGTCGGATTGCTGAGATAACCTCTTCGCACACTGAGTCTGTGCCCTCCGGTCACCGTTCACAGTATAGTGTCAATATTACAGACACCTCCTCTCGTAACACCCATTCCCAGCCCTCTCCTGCCTGGCAGCCTGGAGAGGGTCTGTTCGATGTCAAAATTGCAACTATTTTCATGCTACGGGTCAGCAGTTCTGTGTTGCTTATGGTAAAACCTGTAATTTCTGCAAGAAATTAAACCACTTTGCTAGATGCTGCCATTCCCGTGAGACTCAGCCTGCTCCAAGGACGAGCCTGCACCTGTTACAACATGAACTTGCTGATAACGAATGCTTAGAGCCTGGCTTGCCATTACCACTCCACTCTCAGAAAGTACAGATACCAGCTCTGCCATTCATTCTCTCCTCCCTTCGTCTAATGAGCAACTCGACCCTGAGGTAACCATGTTTGTGAATAACTGGCCTTTGATCGCTAAGGTTGATACGGGGGCAAAATGCAACGTCATCTCGTTACCAGAGTTTAAAAAAATTCATAATGCTGAACGTATTGAAAAGGCCTCGACCATGCTTCAGGCCTATGGGGGCGATGTTTTACACCCACTAGGGCAAACAAATTTAAAGTGCACCATAAATGAGCAACCCGATACCTTAAAGTTTTATATTGTCAAGGGGGATTCAGAGACTTTTCTCGGTATCAATGCATGCCACGATCTAGGCCTGGTATGCTTTGGCCGCGTAGTCCATCAACTCTTTCTCGCTGACTGGCCCACTCAACAAGTACTCTCTCAATACAAAGATCTGTTTAAGGACGAGCTTGGCAAGTTGTCCCTCAAATACCACATTGTTGTCGATCCTAACGTCGCTCCTGTGGTCCGAGCAGCACATCGTGTTCCGCATGCCATGCGTGACAGAGTTCACAATGAACTCAAGCGGATGGATGGTCTCCATGGGTGTCATTGCTGAAGTTACAGACTCATCTGACTGGGTTTCCACCATGGTGGTCGCAACAAAGAAAAACAAGGAGGAGATCCATATCTGCATAAACCCGAGAGATCTTAACACTGCTATCAAACGCCCGCACTACCCTATGCGAACAGTTGAGGAAGTTGCTGCTCAAATAGGCAACCCATCAGTATTCTCTGTTCTGGATGCCAAAAGCTCATTTTGGCAGATTCCACTGGACCCAGACTCGTCCAATCTTACTACGTTCGGCACCCCCTTTGGCCGATACAAATTTCTGAGAATGCCCTTTGGCATCAACTCCGCCAGCGAAGTTTTCCAGCGCACGATGGAACAATTGTTTGCTGAGTATCCATTCGCCATCATTGTTGATGACATTCTCATCTACGGGCATGACTTGGCTGAGCACGACGCCAATCTGAAGAAAGTACTAGACCGTGCCAAAGACATTCAGCTCAAACTCAATCCCCTGAAGTGCAAGTTTCGAGTCCCAGAAGTTACTTACATCGGGCAGATTTTCACAAATGATGGTCTCAGACCAAACCCATCAAAAACAGCAGCGAAATGCTGGTTCCTACTGACGTTGCGAGTCTACGAAGGTTCCTTGTAATGGTAACTACCTGGGGAAATTTATTCCCAACCTGAGCGACATATCTGCCCCCCTGCGAGAACTGACACACAAGGACGCTGCATAGTCCTCGTATCCGCAGCACCAAAGAGCTTTTGACACTCTCAAATTGCAGCTGGCTAGGGCACCTACTCTCGTCTACATTTCTTTGGAGTTACCAGTAACGCTCACGTGCGATGCGTCCCAGTACGGACTAGGCGCTGCTTGCCTGCAGACCACTACTGATGGCGACTGCAAGCTTGTTTCATATGCCTCTCGCACACTAACTGACACTGAACAACGTTACGCTCAGATCGAAAAATAATTGCTCGCAGTGGTTTTTGCCTGCACGAAATTCAAAGACTTTATTTTTGGGAAGTCTGTGACTATAGAAAGTGGCCGTTGGTCACTATTTTGAACAAACCCATCCACGCTGCCCCAGCCCGTCTACAACGAATGATGATGCAGATGCAGCTGCCGCGATTTGATTTCAACATGGTCTATAAGGAAGGCAAGGACATGCACATAGCTGACACGCTATCAAGGGCCCCACGCAAAACCAACGAACACCAACTCTCTGAACAGGACCAATTCTCAGTAATGAAGGTATCATATGCTCCTACTGATTGCCTAAGCAGCCTGGCAGAGCATACGGCTGCTGATGAGACTTTACAATTGCTGTCCGCAGTCATCCGGCGTGGCTGACGGGATAAACACCGCAGCACCCCGCTCGCAATCCGCCCATACTTCCTGGTTCGTGACGAACTGGTGTTACAGGACGGGATTATAGTCAAGGGCCGCAAGGCAGTTGTCCCAGCTGTCCTCCGGGACAAGTACGTCGTCACCGTCCACAGGGGCCACCCCGGCGTGGAGGCAACCTCACAACGGGCACAAAGCATGTTTTACTGACCTGGTTTGACCAAATACATACGCAAAAAAAAACAAAGTTTGCGCCGTCTGCAAAACCCTGACACCACATCAGCAGAAGCAGCCTTTACTGCCTCACCTCCTCTCCCGTGGTCCACATTATCTACTGACATTCGAATGGCATGGGAAACACTACCTTGGTCTTGTTGACTCTTACTCGGGTTGGTTGGACGTCGACTTACTCCAAACCATTACTTCTGAAGCGGTTATCGAGAAGTTAACAATCGGCACGGCTCCCCTGCACGTCTTCTGTCTGACAACAGCAGACAGTTCACCAGCCAGTCTTTCAAAAACTTTGGGGACTTCCGACATATTACCAGCAGCCCTGTGTTCCCGCAGTCCAACGGACTCGCCGAACGCGCTGTTCCGAAGCGCAAAACAACTAATGGAGCGGTCTTACCTTGCAAAATCGGACGTACACCTGGACCTGCTCAACTTAAGGAACATTGCAAAGGATCCCACACTGGGTTCCCCAGCCCAACGACAGATGTCACGTGTTTTGTTAACCCTCCCACTGCCGGTCCTGCTGCTTCACTATCAGCGACCGTTTCCACCGCGGCCTCCCCGCGGTGTTTGGCGCCTAGCTCGCCTATCTCACCACCTCCCCGCCCCGTCGGGCCCCCGGTCATTTGCCCCATTCTCTCCCCGGTATCTTCTCCGGTGAAGGGAGGTGAGGTGGATTCGTACCAGACACGCGCCGAAGGGTTAGTAGATGGTACATGGTTAGTAGACCACCCATTAGATACGGTGATTTTGTGTAACTATACAAACTCCCCCATATGCGTTATTAACGTTCCACCACCTATATCACTTATCCATGTTCCTAGGTACCGTTGCTTTCTTTTGTTTCAACAAGGAAAGATGTAGATTGGTTATATCCTACTAGCCAATTGTAGTGCTTGTTGGTAGTGGCTCTGCCAAATATGCGTTATATATTAACAAGTGCTTGTCTGCACCATTCGGTATGAGTAGCTGCTGTGAACTGTAATGTCCTGCAGATCGATGCTGTAAGTGGATCTAATAAACATGTGGTGTATCTTGATATGTGTTTGACTCATTACAGAAACGTAATCATTTTCCAACATTTTCCAGTCTAATAAGTATCAATGAAAATTTTAAATTAAAACAAATAAATTGGAATAAATACACAAATATACAATATAGGAGTAAGATAAGTCACTCTGTAACCTGCTCCACCAATCTGGCTGATGTGTTTGTGACTTAACTCTGCATTCCCACCTACTCATGGTAACCTGTCATCTTCTTGTTCATCAAGTATCTCTCATAAGGTCATATGGAATAGGAGTAGAATTAGGCCATTTGGCCCATCAAGTCTACTCTGCCATTCAATCATGGCTGATCTATCTCTCCCTCCTAACCCCATTCTCCTGCCTTCTCCCCATGACCTCTTGACACCTGTACTCTCTGCCTCTCAGTCTGTTAGTTTAGAGATACAGCGCGGAAACAGGCCCTTCGGCCCACTGAGTCTGCGCCGACCAGCGAACCCCGCACACTAACGCTATCCTACACACTAGGGACGATTTCCAATTACACTTAGCTAATTAACATACAAAGCTGAAGTGTGGAAGGAAACTGGAGCTTTCTGGAGAAAACTTACACGGTCACTGGGAGAATGTACAAATTCCGTACAGACAGCGCCCATAGTCCACATCGAACCAGGGTCTCTGGCGCTGTAATCAGCAACACCGCTGCGCCATCATGCCGCCCTCCTTAGAAAGATTCACAGACTCCGCTTACACCACGCTTTGCGGAAGTGCCAAAGAGCACAATCCCCTGAGATAGAGGGGTCCTAAACCTCCATTTAAATGGGCGATTCCTTGTTTTTAAATAGTGACCTCTTGAATTCTAGATTCTCTCAGAAAAAGAAGCTACCACTTCACATCCAGCCTGTCAAGAACCCTCAGGAACGTGTATGTTTAAATTAAATCACTACTCACTGTTCTTAACTCCAGTAGATACAAGCCTAGACTGTCCAACCTTCCTTCAAACACAACTTGCTCACTCCAGTTTGGTAAATCTTTCCTTTAAATTATATGAATTTAAACCAATTCCTTTGTGTTTACATTTACAATAATTATATATGTAATATATATATATATATATATATTGCCTCAATCAGTGACAGTGACATCCCTTCAGGATAAGTGCATTTACAGACGTTGGGCAAGGTTGTATTTGGACATAATGTAGAAACAAAGAACTGCAGATGTTGCTTTTTACCAAAGATAGGCTGCCTGACCCGCTGAGTCACTCCAGCACTGTGTGTCTATCTTTTGTGTTTGGACATAGTTGACATACTTGAAATGCTCCACCTCTCTGTGAAATTTCTTGCTGTTACTTAGTATGCACCAAAGATCTAAGAGCTTTGGTATGCACCATCCTGGGTCATTCATGAAAAACGATCAGCTATGTACCAGAATATTGCTGGCACTGATAGAAACATCCATCAGTGGAATCGTCTTCAGAGATTTCAATGTAGTTTGTGAACACAAGTTTGTAAGTGTCAATACAATGCAACCAGCATGCTTTTGGTTACTAGTTAATTTTAATAAATAAAAATATTTAATTTTGTTTGGTTGAAATATACAGCATGGAAACAAGCCCTTTGGCCTACCACGTCCAGGCCAACCATCGATCACCCAATCACACTAGTTCTATGTGTTACCATTTTATTATCCACTAAGTGCACATTAGAGGTAAATTTACAGTCCAATTAACATAAAACCCACACATCATAGAAACATAGAAACATAGAAACATAGAAATTAGGTGCAGGAGTAGGCCATTCGGCCCTTTGAGCCTGCATTCAATATGATCATGGCTGATCATCCAACTCAGTATCCCGTACCTGCCTTCTCTCCATACCCCCTGATCCCCTTAGCCACAAGGGCCACATCTAACTCCCTCTTAAATGTAGCCAATGAACTGGCCTCAACTACCCTCTGTGGCAGAGAGTTCCAGAGATTCACCACTCTCTGTGTGAAAAAAGTTCTTCTCATCTCGGTTTTAAAGGATTTCCCCCTTATCCTTAAGCTGTGACCCCTTGTCCTGGACTTCCCTAACATCGGGAACAATCTTCCTGCATCTAGCCTGTCCAACCCCTTAAAAATTTTGTAAGTTTCTATAAGATCCCCTCTCAATCTCCTAAATTCTAGAGAGTATAAACCAAGTCTATCCAGCCTTTCTTCATAAGACAGTCCTGACATCCCAGGAATCAGTCTGGTGAACCGTCTCTGCACTCCGTCTATGGCAATAATGTCCTTCCTCAGATTTGGAGACCAAAACTGTACGCAATACTCCAGGTGTGGTCTCACCAAGACCCTGTACAACTGCAGTAGAACCTCCCTGCTCCTATACTCAAATCCTTTTGCAATGAAAGCTAACATACCATTCGCTTTCTTTACTGCCTGCTGCACCTGCAGGCCTACCCTGCAGGCCTACCTTCAACTGACTGGTGTACCATGACACCCAGGTCTCGCTGCATCTCCCCCTTTCCCAATCGGCCACCATTTAGATAATAGTCTGCTTTCCCGTTTTTGCCACCAAAATGGATAACCTCACATTTATCCACATTATACTGCATCTGCCAAACATTCGCCCACTCACCCAGCCTATCCAGGTCACCTTGCAGTCTCCTAGCATCCTCCTCACAGCTAACACTGCCCCCCAGCTTAGTGTCATCCGCAAACTTGGAGATATTGCCTTCAATTCCCTCATCCAGATCATTAATATATATTGTAAATAGCTGGGGTCCCAGTACTGAGCCTTGGGGTACCCCACTAGTCACTGCCTGCCATTGTGAAAAGGACCCGTTTACTCCTACTCTTTGCTTCCTGTTTGCCAGCCAGTTCTCTATCCACATCAATACTGAACCCCCAATGCCTTGTGCTTTGGATGTGTATTGAAACCGAGATAAGAAAAACATTTTTTCACACAGAGAGTGGTGAATATCTGGAATTCTCTGCCACAGAAGGTAGTTGAGGCCAGTTCATTGGCTGTATTTAAGAGGGAGTTAGATGTGGCCCTTGTGGTTAAGGGGATCAGGGGGTATGGAGAGAAGGCAGGTACAGGATACTGAGTTGGATGATCAGCCATGATCATATTGAATGGCGGTGCAGGCTCGAAGGGCCGAATGGCCTACTCCTGCACCTATTTACTATGTTTCTATGTTTCTATGAAACCGGAGCGCCCAGAGGAAACCTTTGCATTCACTGGGAAAACGTGCAAACTCCACATAGACAGCAGCTAAGGACTGGTCCTCTGGAGTTGTGAGGTAGCAACTCTGCCAGCTGTGCCACTGTGTTAACCTAAAGTAGAAATTAACAACACACTCATTTTATTTATCTCCTGAGGATAATAAATGGGAAAGATTTTCAACTAAAATTCAGTTAATGAATGGGCAGCTTGTAATTTCACACATAAAGAGAGATTGTCTGGTGTAGCTACTGCCAAAGCCATTATTTACAATCAATACATGACCAATAAATGTAGGCATACATATAATTGTATACACGGCGCATTAAATGGTCTTTATTACCGTGTATGTGAGTTGACAGATTGGTCCCTAAATGCTTGTCCATAAATCCAAGTTACAGGCAGAAGGTAACATTCAACAGCGAGAAATGTCCAACTGAGAACTCCACAAGGTATGTGAATAAAATTGGAGAGGAGAGATTATGGAGAATCTTCCCCATAATCTCAATTGTCATTTACCTTTGAACCGGGAGCTTGCCTGCCTCTTAGCTGGAAAGTTAGGTCACAGAGAGGGAATGTAATGAGGAGAAAATGAAAAGGAAACCTTGGATTGATAATATATTTTATAAATCAGATGAAGAGATCAGTGCAGCCTTGAGCATCTGCCATTGATCATTACATGTTATGGTAATGAGATTGAGAAATGTAATTTGAGATTAACTGATATGAACCATCAGGCATGATGACTGGCAATGGGTGGCGATGGGGCTGGAGATGTGGATCTGGCTGTGAATATTGGCAAACCATTTATTGAAGTATTGATTGAAGACACCAAGTTTTCTCCTTCCATTATCCTTCCCACTAATTCTGTGGGCCATTCACCAATGGTAACATTAAAAAATGCACGGGATTTATTTTTGCTGATATGATCATGATCTAACAATTTGGCTGCACAAACATTAGTTTAGTGTAGTTTAGAGATTCAGCAGGGAAACAGGCCCTTCGGCCCACCAGGTCCACACGGACCAACAATCACCCTGTACACTAGTTCTATCCTACACTGTAGAGACACTTTTTTGGATGCCAATTAACCTACAAACCTTACATCTTTGGTGTATGGGAGGAAACCGGAGCATCCGGAGAAAACTCACGCGATCACAGGGAGAACGTGCAAACTCCATACAGACAGCAGCCATAGAAAGGGTCGAACCTGAGTCTCTGGCGCTGTAAAGCAGCAACTAAACCGCTGCACCACCGTGCCACCCTTGTCATCCCAAGACTTGTTGATGGTTGGTATAGACTATTTTGTTTTTGGATGAATAATTAGGTTGAGGCAGGTACAATGATCACAATACCTATGTGGATAATATATGCAGATAAAATTTAATGGAGAAATAAATAATACATTTTGTAGAAGCTTCAATGTCGTGTGGTTGAGTCTCATTGTCTGTACTCATTTTCACCTGGAACACAGCTAACAATGGCCAACTTCCATTATCATCGTTACTTTAGTATATCTTTCATTCGTTTGTTCTATATCTCACTATATCACCGTGTATATCTCTCGTTTCCCTTTCCCCGAACTCTCGGTCTGAAGAAGGGTCTCGACCCGAAACGTCATCTATTCCTTTTCTCCAGAGATGCTGCCTGACCCGCTGTGTTACTCCAGCTTATTGTGTTCAATGTATTGATCTGTGCACTGTTTGAAGAAGGGTCCCAACCCAAAGTGCCGTCTATCCATGTCCTCTGGAGATGCTGTCTGACCTGTTGAGTTACTCCAGCACGTTGTGATCTATGCAGTGTATTTAGCATCAGTTGTTAAAAGATGATTGAGTTTTAAAGTTGTTTAACTTGACAGGGTCATGCGATCTTACTGCACTTAGTTGTACCAATTATCTTCTGTGGAGGCCTGTTGAATCCGTTTGGATGCCCCTTGAAACAATAAGCAGTCTAAGGATAGAGGGGAAATTCTTTAGGACCGAGATGAGAAAAACATTTTTCACACAGAGAGTGGTGAATCTGTGGAATTCTCTGCCACAGAAGGTAGTTGAAGCCAGTTCATTGGCTATATTTAAGAGGGCGTTAGATGTGGCCCTTATGGCTAAAGGGATCAGGGGGTATGGAGAGAAGGCAGGTACAGGATACTGTTGGATGATCAGCCATGATCATATTGAATGGTGGTGCAAGCTCGAAGGGCCGAATGGCCTACTCCTGCACATATTTTCTATGTTTCTATGTTTCTATAATGTACTGAGCTCTGGAGTATGTGAGTATATTTCCTAGTTTACAAATTCCCAGGCACCTCAGTATGGAATCCGTTGTCTGAAAAGGACTTCAACCATGCGGTAACAAAAAATAAATGGAAAAGTACTTGAAGAGGGACAAATAAATGCATATGCGAAGAGACTTTCTTCTGTCGACCAATAAAGCTGATGAGGATGTGGTGAGAATGTGGGTAATTGCCTGAGCAAAATTCCTCCCATTTTATTTTTCTGAAGGTAAGACTTCTAAATAATCAGACACATGCAGGTGGAGCAGCTGTTTTTCTGGGTGCTTTGAATGTTTTGCCAGAAAAAAAACCACTTAAAGCAGTTTCCATAATAACTTTTGAAAGTAAATTCAATGATAGAGGTCTTTAAAATGATGAGAGGGATAGACAGAGTTGATGTGGACAAGCTTTTTCCCTTTGAGAATAGGGAAGATTCAAACAAGAGGACATGACTTCAGAATTAAGGGACAGAAGTTTAGGGGTAATATGAGGGGAACTTCTTTACTCAGAGAGTGGTAGCGGTGTGGAATGAGCTTCCAGTGGAAGTGGTGGAGGCAGGTTCATTGGTATCATTTAAAAATAAATTGGATAGGCATATGGATGAGAAGGGAATGAAGGGTTATGGTATGAGTGCAGGCAGGTGGGACTAAGGGGGAAAAAAATTTGTTCGGCACGGACTTGTAGGGCCGAGATGGCCTGTTTCCGTGCTGTAATTGTTATATGGTTGTTATATGGTTAAATTAATATTTCAATATTTGAGAAAGAAGGGGCTGAGGGGCATCAGAGTGGAACTAAGTGAACAGCTCTTAGTGGTTCCATGTAGGCAGAAGGAGCTGGACAGCTTCTTCCAAGCTGTACAATTATAAACAAGTTTTTTCTGTACCCTCTGCATGCCTTTGACATCTTTACAAAGTAGGCCAACCAGGCTTCCAGCTTTTTTTTTTTCAGGTTCTGCATTAACTGTTACCAACTTGGGGTGTGCTACCAATGGAAGTAAATCAAATTCATCTTTGTTTTTTTTTTTGGAGGCAGTGCAGTGAAGAGCCAGGGTTAATAATTCAAGACAATACCAATGCTGAAAAAGTAGGGCACGAGACAAAATATAAGCAGTGGTTAGTGGTATCAAGCTTTCACTTTTAAATCCCAAGAGATCTTAAGCAGTGAGCTGGTATGTTGAAACTGGCTCTTCAATTATTAACCCTAGAACCATTAATGCATTTATATTTTGGTACTTTGACTTCACAGCTAAACTGTACAATTTAAGCAGGCGTCAGCCATTCTGAAAGAAATACATTTTATAACCATATAGCCATATAAAACCATTATGGGTCCTGAAGACAATATATAAAATGACTAATTCTAAGGCATTGGGTGGTCGGAGATCCAGAATATAGAAAGTAGGATTGGAATTGAAAATGTTTTTCAGGATATCATTCATTTGAAAATGTATAGAATTTCAGAAAGGTGCAAAAGGAAGTCGGCTGGGAAATTAGTGCAGGATTACTCTGAGATGTATGGGCCAGAAGAATGTTGTTAACATGAGCCATGGAGGAATGTGCTTGAGAGAGATTGACTAGTGCAACAGAGTCAATATATAAGATGGCAAACATTTCTATTCGTGATACTGTATATTAAAAAAGGTCTTCAAGTGTAAAATTTCAGGTATGAGTGACAACGTTCTCTTTTGTATGTAGAGCTCACCTGTAACCTGTCAACAATAGTCCTTCAATTACCACAATGTACACTTTTTAAAGCAGGTCTGAAATGGTGCACACACTTGGTTAAACATCAAAAAATATTTACTTCCCCGAATTACTTTCTGTTTTCACTTGGATGAATTATTGATTTGTTAGACAGTGAGATTAATGATGTTGTCACAGAAAAAGAACAGGATGGAACAGGATAACTCAGTCTGGATTTGCAAACATGCCACATTTTTTTAGTTTCCACTCAGCCAGTTTCAAACACTTTCAATGCAGGCACAGTGCGGTCAATTGTAGAGACAATTTTATACATTGGAATAGAATGCACTGGATAATAAATCTCCAACGCACCACATCGTAATGTGTGCTTAAATCTTGGAAGAACGTATTTTAATATTGCTTAAGGAATTCCTTTTCAACTCCGTGCAGTCAGTCTTCAAGGCAAGGATCCTTGCATTCTTTTTTTTTGTTGTAAGTGGGTCTGTGAGATAGAAGCACAGCATTCTAAAACATTGTGGCGTCTGAAAAAAGATCCCAACCAGAAATGTCACTTATCCGTGTCTTCCAGAGCTGCAGCCTGAGCCACTGAGTTACTCCAGCACTTTGTGGGTTTTTTTTAGTGTCCTAGTTCTTGGTTTGGTACTTACAATAAGAAATAATGGTGTCAACAATTTATGGATTTCAAATCAAAATGTAAAAACTGTAGACAATGTTTTCCTACTTCACCACAGGCTGCAGATAAACTTCAAACTTTAGTGAATAGAGGAACATTTTGGCTTCTACAAATCACTGAAATTGTTAAAAAATTCCCCAAAAAGAAAAGCTTTATTGCATGAAGTATCAGTGAGCTTTAAACGGTTTATAGCTCAGACTTTTTCTTCAAAAATATTACTACCACAGAAGTAATGGTTTTTGTATGTCTGATAAAAGATCCCGACTGTTCTCCAGAGATGCTGCCTGACCCACTTAGTTATTCCAGCACTTTGTGACTTTTTACTAATCCAGCATCTGCAGTTCCTTGCTTCAACCTTATTATGGATTGTCATTTACTCGAAAAAAATCTAATTTCCACACCCATTTATAGCTAGTCTTTCATTAACATTTGTTTATATACTTTATTCTCTTTATTGTGCAGCATTTATTTTGCACTCTAAAATATTTTAGGTGCATTTAAAAAAAAAGGTGTTTCCTCGTGACCTGTTGACCTGCAGCAATGCCTCAGTATGTGGATGTGCAGTTTACCAGGGAACACAAATACCTTGGAGTGTACCTGGACAGTAAAGTGGGCTGGTCCAGGTAAGCTGAGGCCGTGTACAAGAAGGGACAGAGCCGGCTATACTTTTTGTGAAGGCTCCGCTCCTTCAATGTTTGCAGTAAGATGCTGCAGATGTTCTACCAATTGGTTGTAACCAGTGCGGTCTTCTTTGCTGCCGTGTGCTGGGGCAGCAGGGCGAAGGCTGCGGACGCCAACAGGATTAACAAGCTCATCACGAAGGCTGGCTCCGTCCTGGGTGTGGAGTTGGATTCATGGGAGGTGGTTTTGGAGGGGAGGATGCTCCTCAAACTGCGGAGCATCCTGGACAATACAGCTCACCCCCTCCACGACACACTGGCCAACCTGAGGAGCACCTTCAGCAACAAACTGGATCCTCCAAGATGCAGTACAGAACGGCATGGAAGATCCTTCTTCACTGTAGCTATCAAACTTTACAACTCTTCCCCCTTCTGTCGTGAGGTAGACTGAGAATGATTCCCCCCGCGCCCCCCCTCCCAAATCTTCACACATCCCCCAAGGTGAGACCACATCTGGAGTATTGCGTACAGTTTTGGTCTCCAAATCTGAGGAAGGACATTATTGCCATAGAGGGAGTGCAGAGAAGGTTCACCAGACTGATTCCTGGGATGTCAGGACTGTCTTATGAAGAAAGACTGGATACACTTGGTTTATACTCTCTAGAATTTACAAGATTGAGAGGGGATCTTATTGAAACTTACAAAATTCTTAAGGGGCTGGACAGGCTAGATGCAGGAAGATTGTTCCCGATGTTGGGGAAGTCCAGGACAAGGGGTCACAGCTTAAGGATAAGGGGGAAATCCTTTAAAACCGAGATGAGGAGAACTTTTTTCACACAGAGAGTGGTGAATCTGTGGAACTCTCTGCCACAGAGGGTAGTTGAGGCCAATTCATTGGCTATATTTAAGAGGGAGTTAGATGTGGCCCTTGTGGCCAAGGGGATCAGAGGGTATGGAGAGAAGGCAGGTACGGGATACTGAGTTGGATGATCAGCCATGATCATATTGAATGGCGGTGCAGGCTCGAAGGGCCGAATGGCCTACTCCTGCACCTAATTTCTATGTTTCTAAGCCTTTCCACTCATCACTTTAATTTCATGTTTCATGCATTTTGTGTTTTTATGAATGTTGGCAGATTAATTTCCCTCCTGGGATTAAAAAAGTTCTATGGTATCATATCGTATCGTGATGGTCACTCAGCCTAAAATGGCATCTATTCAATGACGTATGGCTCCAACACATGTCGGGAAAGGTTACGTTTACACCACAGCGATTCCTGGGTCTTTGTGGCTCAGTGTTGTTTTTAGCTCAACACTGAGCAGGTGAATCAAGTGGTCTGAGAATCAGGCAGGAAAGTTCTGGCTTAGGGTCAAGAATTTGATCGGGCATGTTCTTAGGGGGGTAGAGGGAACCCAGCCAACTTCTGGCCCTATTTACTACATTAGAACATAAGCTATATCCAACCTACGTGTCTGAGGTTGGAGCCTGTTCTGAAATGCAAAATGTTGGCAAACTGAAAATAGAAAGGAAATTCGGTCAGCTCCTGAAGGACTGAAAATGCTTCAATGACCAATTTTGCGTCATGAAAATAATAATTTCACGTATGAACTTGAATTAGGTAATTCTATGGAAGCGTTTCTTAAAGTGGAAAATAAATGACAAAACTAAACTTTTGCTCCATCTGTCCTTTATTTAATAATAATCCCTCGTATTGTTACGTGACTCTAATTCACGGGAGCATGGTACAAAGTAACATGGACCAACATGGGTCAGGAATTGAAAAACACTTACCCATTTTGTTGACATTAAGTTACATTTGTATTATACTAACTATACTCAACTCAGTTAATGTAAAATCAGTGTACTTCCGCATAAACAACTGCAGCAAAAGGACCATGCTAAGTGTTTCACCTTTAGGCTAGTAATTTAAGATTACACTCATTCATTTATCATTCATGTGTGTCTGGAACAGCACATTTGATAACTTGCTATTGGGGGAGCTTTATTAATTTTAATATGACATACTTAAACCATAAAAATCAATTCAAACAAACAGAAAATGCAGGGTAAGTGTCGGGGAGAAAGATTTTTTTTTAAAAATATCCAGAATTATACCGAAATAATCATTTTCATTCCTATGAGTGCCTAAATATCTGCTTCCATTAACAAGCACCTGAACAAAAGCAGCTGAAGGGGGGCTACTGGAACAGACCTAGATTTAAGCATTGTCGTGCTACCACTCTTGTGGCTGGAGATTTGTTTGGCCAAAGGACTTTACAGTACGATCGATAGGACTGGATCATGGAAAATTAACTGATCGGGTTTCTGTGGTTGACTGCGAAGTAAAAATAACCAATCAATGTCATAAAAATAGTAATGAACGTATATGTACTTTCCACAGAAGATCTCACTTCACAATAACTTGTCTGGACAATCCTAATACTGAAGAGCATTAATTGATCAATGGCATTTAAGCTTTCTCCGATATACACTTTGGAAGGTAATAATGACATTGTGCTTTCATTTATATCTTACCCAATTTTACCCAACATAGAAGAAGCGGAGACCACTTTCGACCATTAGGGAGACCGACGAATACCTCCGGGAACCGCACGGAAACCTTGGGTGGGTCGCAAAGTCTCCAGAGGTTTCCGTTCAGGTTCCTCATGCCCCTCATGCCCCTGTCCCACTTAGGAAACCTGAACCTTTCCCGGAAGTTCCTGGAGGTTTTTGTCAGTCTCCCTACCTGCTTCAACTACCTGCAACCTCCGGCAACCACCTGCAACCTCCGGGAAACGCACGGAAACCTTGGGTGGGGCACAAAGTCTCCGGAGGTTTCCGTTCAGGTTCCTCATGCCCCTCATGCCCCTGTCCCACTTAGGAAACCTGAACCTTTCCCGGAAGTTCCTGGAGGTTTTTTGTCAGTCTCCCTACCTGCTTCAACTACCTGCAACCTCCGGCAACCACCTGCAACCTCCGGGAAACGCACGGAAACCTTGGGTGGGGCACAAAGTCTCCGGAGGTTTCCGTTCATGTTTCCTAAGTGGGACAGGGACATTAGTGGGACAGGGGCATTATTAGGGTCATTTTCAAGAACTTGGAAATAGATTTTTGCCAACATAAATGTTAAAGACCAGCCTCGTAACATGTGACACTGACACTAAACTGATTTCTCTAAATTCTCATTCTGCATGAATATTTCTAAAGAGATTTTCAACCATTCCCTTGTTTGTAGATCATCAAATGAAAACAAAAATTCATCATTGTTCCATTATGGAAGGTGTCACTATCTTGTTCTGGAATAATTAGGAAATATTTTCCTTGATTTTGCCTGCAAGATTCCCAGGGCATAGGGAAGGAGAATTTCATTCAGAACTCTGTGACCGTTCCTTAGGGCAGCATGTTGGTGCAGCGATAGAGTTGCTGCCTTACAGCACCAGAGACCCGGGTTCAATCCTGGCTACAGGTGCTCAACAAGTAAGAATTTCACTGTCCTATCTGGGACACATGATGATAAAACTCTCTTGACTCTTGACTCTGCCTGTATGGAGTCTGCACATTCTCCCCGTGACCTGCGTGGGTTTTCTCTGGGTGCTCTGTAGATCAGTGACTCATGTCATGAGTCATACTTTGTAGCTATGCCCACTAGGTTAACAGAAAGCCTCCCTGCCCTTTCTCTCTCCCTTTTAGAGTAACGTGCTAAGATGAAGTTACCTATGCTGTATCGTTAATAAAGTATTTGGGTCTTAATCACGGCGTGTGACTTTGGTTATTCCAACAGTAGAAGCTCAACAGCTCCAGTTTCCATCCACACTCCAAAGACATGTCAAATTGTCCCCAGTGCGTGTAGAATAGTGTTACTGTGCTGGGATCGCTGGTCGACATGGTTTCGCTAGGCCGAGGGGCATGTTTCCACATTGTATCTCTAAACTAAAGATGCAGAAGCATTTCAATGAACTACAAAAGAAAATCATACTTTCAAGCTTCAGGTTTTTCTGTCAATGACTTAGCACCCTTAGGAGGTGTAGTTCTAGAAATCTAGTGCCGACTGGGGCAAGATGAACTCTGGAGATTGGAGGGTGCAATCAGCAAGCAGGCCAGAGATATTGCAGGCTTAAAACCCACCCCTCCTACATCAAGACAGGAGAATGGGGTTGAGAGGGAAAGATAGATCAGTCACGATTGAAAGGGGGAGTAGACGTGATGGGCCGAATGGCCTCATTCTTCTCCTATAACTTATGAACATAAACTAAAAGAAAGGTTGCATCGTGGCTTGGTTCGGCAACTTGAGCGCCCTGGAGAGGAAGAGATTACAAAAAGTAGTAAACACTGCCCAGTCCATCATCGGCTCTGACCTTCCTTCCATCGAGGGGATTTATCACAGTCGCTGCCTTAAAAAGGCTGGCAGTAGCATCAAGGACCCACACCATCCTGGCCACACACTCATCTCCCTGCTACCTTCAGGTAGACGCTACAGGAGCCTGAAGACTGCAACAACCAGGTTCAGGAATAGCTACTTCCCCACAGCCATCAGGCTATTAAACCTGGTTCGGAAAAAACTCTGATCATTAATAACCCATTATCTGTTATTTGCACTTTATCAGTCTATTTATTCATGTGTGTGTGTGTATTTATACAATGGTATATGGACAAACTGATCTGTTTTGTAGTAAATGCCTACTATGTTCTGTGTGCTGAAGCAAAGCAAGAATTTCATTGTCCTATCAGGGACACATGACAATAAACTCACTTGAACTTGAACTTGAACTATTGGGACAAATTCAAGTAATTCCCTACGTTTGAATGTCCAACTTGTCTTACTGGGTTTACATCTGTACTGGTGGACATCTGGTTTATGTCCAAACTGTTATGATTCAACTCTTGTGTGGAACAAGCAAAACAAAGCCTGAGTGCTGTACGTTCAAAGCTGGACGTGTTCCAACGGGCGCTCAGTAAGTAATGATGTAACTCTGGATGAGAGTCAAACATTTATATCTGTGGCCACTCACAATGCTGAATTACCAAACTCAGCCATCCCAATATGGAGCATTGCTAGGCAGAGATCACACAGGCTTAGTAACAGGAACATCCAAGTGAAAATTCCCAAGCTCCTCAGTGTCAGGCTCAAATGCTGGAAGAAATCATTAAGTTTCTTGGTCAGAAGTTGGTTAGGCCACAGCCTTCACAAACTAAGAAGGTTTGAAATACATTGGTAAAACAATTTTACATAATGTGACACAAAGTATCTCAAGAAAAAATGTCTTGGTTTAGGAGAAGGGGATGAAGTTGATTTTGTGTGTAGTGTAAAAGAAAAATTACCAGTCGCATGTGCTGTTCTAATCAGTAAAAATAGCGTTTCCTATTGTGGATCACAAATTTAGTTGTTACTTGACTAAGTGGGACTGGTTGGGTCCCAGTCACAAGGGAGGCCTGGTCTCCCAACGCAACCCTTTCCACAATGTGTGAGTGTGTGTGTGGGCGGGGGGGGTGTGTGTGTGTGGGCGGGGGGGGGGGGGGGGTGGGCAGGGGTGGTTGTGGGATGGAGGGGTGTGTGGGTGGAGGTGTTGTGTTGGGGAGAGGGGTGTGTGAGCGGAGGGGGGGGGGGGGGGGTTAGCTGTAGGGGGAGAGGGGTGTGTTGGGGGGGGGAGTGAGCTTGAAGAAAAGATGGGGGAAGAGCCATGGGGGAGAGGGGGGACATCACGGGGGAAGGGGGGGAGGAACCAGCGAGGGGGACCAGAGGGGTAGTGGCTAGAATTGGCAGTGCGATGGGGACTCACAGCAGGCGTTGGTCGTTCTCCTCCGCCGGGATCAGAGTCTTCACTTTCCATTTGGCGACATCTCCGACTGGGCTGGGCTGGGTCTCTGACTCAGGGCTGGGCTGGGTCTCCCACGCTGGGCTGGCCTGGGTTGGGTTTCTGATGCCAGGCTGCTTGGGGCTGGGCTGCTTGGGGCTGGGCTGGCCTGGGTTGGGTTTCTGATGCCAGGCTGCTTGGGGCCGTGCTGCTTGGGGCCGGGCTGCTTGGGGCTGGGCTGGACTGCTTCGGGTCCCTCCGAAAATTGTGGAAACCTCCGCCGGCCAACCTCAACTCCAGTAAAGACGCGATGGGGCGGACTGTCCCAGGGAGTGACAGGGGTAGAGACTAATCCGCGTGACGCTGACGGGCAGGAGAAGAGATCGATCTGCGCACGTACGGTTTTTAAGATTTTGAAACCTCGCTAACTTTTACGACATTCAACCGATCGGAACACAACTTGGTGCACCCGCAGCATAGGAGAACAGTGAGTGAACTGGTGAAAAATCATAGCGCTATCGCAAACCGTTTGTGCTCAAATAGAAAGACTGCCAAACCAGAAGATATAGTAAGATCAGAGTTTTAGTTATGTATAGAAGATAGATTTATCTTGCATTTCGTTGTCTCTGTACTGTACACTGACAATGACAATTAAATTGAATCTGAATCTGAATCTGATCTGGGATTTAGGTTTGAAACCAATTTGCTGCCTAATTATTTCATTTCTAATGATGTCAACAGCAGAGTGTTCGTATAACCAAAGTGCTCTATGTTTATGCAGCAATGCACAGTTTCTTGCCTTGACAGTAACATTGTTTTAGAACCAGCACGGTGCCCACATGAGTGATCTCAGCAAAGAGCTTGTAACGGCCCCAACAAGCATCCCCAGTGCAATTTGTTCTCCTGTGTTGCAACTGGGATCCTGATGGATCCTCAAACGGGTTATCCTCGACCCTGAAAAAGAGGGCATGTGGTTTATAGACGTATAATTATAACATGCGTACATTGCTTACAATTCGTCTCATTTAGTTCAGTTTAGAGATATAATGTAGAAACAGGTCCTTTGGCCCACCGAGTCCACACTGATCAGCCATGATCCCTTACACTAGTTCTATCCTACACACCGGGGGCAATTTACAGAAGTTAATTGACCAACAGACTTAATGTGTGGGAAGGTACTGCAGATGCTGGTTTACTCTGAAGATAGAGACAAAGTGCTGGAGTAACTCAGCGGGACAGGCAGCATCTCTGGAGAGAAGGAATGGGTCAGGACCCTAAACGCCACCCATTCCTTCTCTCCAGAGATGCTTGTCATGCCTGTCCCGCTGAGTTACTCCAGCATTTTTTGTCAGCCTACAAATTTACACATCTTTGGAATATGGGAAGAAACAGGAGCACGTGCAGTCACAGGGAGAATGATCAAACACTGTACAGACAATACCCGTAGTCAGGATCGAACCCAGTCTCTGGCGCTGTAAGGCAGCAACTTTACTGCTGCGCCACTCTGCCACCACTTGTACATCCTGATATAGTTGTTAGCCCAGAATTTCTTATAGAAATATTCATTCTGTAGGAGGTATTTGAGTATGAGGGTTTCTCCTTTTGAACTGCATGCGTCGCCTTTGCACCCCACCACTACCCAATAAATAAGACGGGCAGCATTGGATTGGCCTTTCCCGGTTCAGTAGATATCTTGTTTGAATATTAATTTCAGCATCCTTGTGTTCTCTCGTCCCAATCTGTTATTCATAATATTGTCCAGCACAGAAATGGCCCACCTAGTCCATGCCAACCACGGTGCCAATCTGCAATAATCCCATTTGCCTGCATTGGAACCGTTTTCTTCTGTGCCTTTCCTATCCAAGTTTTATGGTGGCACGAACAAGAGAAGCAAGGCAAGGCCCAACTTGCCCACACCAACCAACATGTCCCAGCTACACTAGTCCCACCTGCTTGCATTTGGTCCATATCCCTCCAAACCTGTCCTATCCATGGTGCGTACTGACGAGAAACATTTATTTAGGATCTCACACATATCCCCCTGGCTTCACTCATAAATCACCCCTCTGGGCCCTGAGGAGGCTTATACCTTCCTTAGCCACTCAAGAATTGGCAGATGGTCCAATGCCTAAGCGAAATGGATATCCAAGATTGCTAAGTGATGCAAAGTATATGGAAAGTGAAGAGTCATATTTGAAATATGTGTAAACCACATTTATCTCTCCCCCCCCCCCTGAATGTAAGGTTTTATAATTTTTTGTGTAAATTGTTCAATATTTTTTCCAGCACTGTTACTGGCATGAATGGATTTCTCAATGGGAATTCCTCTACCTGACAAATTTGAAGAGATCTGACTGGATAGCAGGCAAAACATAGCTTTTCCTTGTACATTGGTACATATGACAATATCTATCTATCTATCTATCTATCTATCTATCTATCTATCTATCTATCTATCTATCTATCTATCTATCTATCTATCTATCTATCTATCTATCTATCTATCTATCTATCCTATTACTAAAACTCTCATCTTGACCACTGCGTTGTAATTAAATGTGCGCAAAAACGCTACCATATATCGCTAGGGTTTTTTTTGCCACATTAATCACCGTTCTCCCCTGCTCCAAGCCACCAAGTTTTGTTCCGATCAATGAAATATGAGAAAAGTTATGAAGGTTTAAAAAATCGTGAGATCAGCAGATTGGTCTTCTCGCCTGCCGTTCACCATACAGATAATATCCATTCTGGCCCCTGCTGGAGAATAAAGCCCCGGAGGTGGGGCTGAGTAAACAAGCCATGCTGATTGAGTCCGCAAGAGTGGAGTCAGCAAAGCCGCTATGTGAAGTCGGGAAAGCCGCTGTGTGGAGTCGTGAAAGCCGCTGTGTGGAGTCGGGAAAGTCGCTGCGTGGAGTCGGGAGGTGCTGTGTGGTCCCGCGGCCGGTGGTCGCTGAATGGAGTCCCCTTCCCCCCACACTTTTTTAACTTAAAAAGTTGGAACAAAAACGATAAAATCGGACCAGTTGGCAGGTAGGATATATATGAATTCCGTACAAAGACCACCCGTAGTCAGGATCGAACTTGTGTCTTGCGCTGTTTGGTTGCAACTCTACGGCTGCGCCACCATGCCATCCTTGTCGAGGTTTACACCGAGCTGCTGCATAACAGAGGGTTCCCTGATCTATGGACTGTTCCCAGGGATGCATCACTGGACAAACATCAAGTGCTGCTGGAAGATCATCAACTGGGGAAAGACACATTTTAGGCTGCCCAGAACCTGGTGATCTTCCAGTATAAAGAGATGCCTTTAGAATTTGGCAACTTGAACGCCTAGGAATGAAGAAGATTGCAAAAAGTGTCGAACGCAGCCCAGACCAGCACGGGTACTGATATCCCCACCATCGAAGGGAGGATCTACAGGAGTCGCTGCCTCAAAAAGGCTTTTGGACAGGTACATGGTTAGGATGGGCCAAACACAGGAAGGTTGGACAAGTGTAGCTGGGGCATCTTGGTTGGCATGTGCAAGTTGGGCCAAAGGCTGTATGATTCTATGTTTCTGTGCTGTATGATTCTAACACCATAAGGTTTTGCATGGTCGAGGCAAAGAGCTTGATAAGATCAAGATATTAAAAATGATATCTAGTTTGAAACAAACCAATTAATTGAGCTTTGACATAAAATTATAGTCATGTTGCGTGACAGGACTTTAAATACTGTACCTGGATGACCACAGTTCCTTGGACTGATGTAGATGGTGTTAAATGCATCTGGAGCAATGGTCTGGTAATGATCATCAGCAGGATCATACACGGATACCTCAGAAAACAGAACAACAGATTAAACATTATGGAAATTTACAATATTAAAGAGAGGTTTTATATTCTGTGACATATTACACCAGGCTCAAACTGATTTCCTGATGAAAACTTAGCATTGGCGCAAAGCATTTATTGATTTACTAGACCAAGAGGTCCCTCATAACTTACCTGTTTCTAGTATAAATACCAGGACTGTGAAGATTCCTGGTGCAGAGATACAAGAGATATGTTTAACTATAAGTACAGCAGAACGTGCAAGTATTTCCTAATGAAGAGTCCCAACCTGAAATATCACCCCTCCATTCCCTCCCCAGATGCTGCCTGACATGCTGAGTACCCCCAGCATCAGGGCCGGATTTACGTATAAGCTTCACAAGCTTAAGCTGAGGGCCTCGAGATCTAGGGGGGGGCCTCGGCAGGGCCGGATTTATCTATAGGCTTCATAGGCTGATTGGGAGGGGCCTTGCATTGGGGATTGTGAGGGGCCTAACAAGTGGAATAGCCTAGGGCCTCTATTCATCTAAATCCGGCCCTGTCCAGCATTGTGTGTTTTGCTTATGTATGTTCTCCATCTCTTGGAACACTAACGTAGATTCTGTTGGCCCACGGTTTCCCGCTCTAAAAATGTGTTTTAGGGAAAAAAATAGTAAAATTTTGAATATTTTTTATCCTTTAGTTTAGCTTACTTTCGTTTATTGTTTCGAGGTACAGTGAAAAACTTTATGTTGCGTGCTAACCATTCAGTGGAAATTCTATACTTGATTACAATCAAACTGTTCACAGTTTACAGATACAGGATAAAGGGAATAACGTTTAGTGCAAGATAAAGTCAATTAAAGTCAAATTAAAGCCGGTACATGATTGATTATACTTCTACCAATCTGACAGTCACTTCATTTAAGGTTGTACTCTGCCTCATTCTTCCTCTAGATTTCTTGTATTATAAAAAGCCTCAACTTGACAGAGAATATTCCTAGCTTCCCCCCTGTTTCAATAGAAATCTTTCAGACGTTGCTATTTCAGTGGATCCTCACTGCGCTCAGTCTATGGGCATCATTCCTCCTGCACTGTGGTGCTTAGAAATGGCCTCAATGCTGCAGCTCAAATCCTGATGGATAGGCATCAGGCATGCTGTAAAAACATAGAAACGTAGAAATTAGGTGCAGGAGTAGGCCATTCGGCCCTTCGAGCCTGCACCGCCATTCAATATGATCATGGCTGATCATCGAACTCAGTATCCCGTACCTGCCTTCTCTCCATACCCTCTGATCCCCCTTTAGCCATAAGGGCCACATCTAACTCCCTCTTAAATATAGCCAATTAACTGGCCTCGACTACCCTCTGTGGCAGAGAGTTCCAGAGATTCACCACTCTCTGTGTGAAAAAACGGGTGTTTTAAAACAGCTGTTGCAGTCACTGGCTCCTATGTTAATGTACTATATCACCTGGATTAACAATGGGTTGTGGTCGGTGAGAAAAGTTTCAGAAAGTAAACGAAAATGTGGATAAATGTGAGGTTATCCACTTTGGTGGCAAAAACAGAAAAGCAGACTATTATCTAAATGGTGGCCGATTAGGAAAAGGGGAGATGCAACGAGACCTGGTTGTCATGGTACACCAGTCATTGAAAGTGGGCATGCAGGTGCAGCAGGCAGTGAAGAAAGCGAATGGTATGTTAGCATTCATAGCAAAAGGATTTGAGTATAGGAGCAGGGAGGTTCTACTGCAGTTGTACAGGGTCTTGGTGAGATCACACCTGGATTATTGCGTACAGTTTTGGTCTCCAAATCTGAGGAAGGACATTCTTGCCATAGAGGGAGTGCAGAGAAGGTTCACCAGACTGATTCCTGGGATGTCAGGACTTTCATATGAAGAAAGACTGGATAGACTCGGTTTGTACTCGCTAGAATTTAGGAGATTGAGGGGGGATCTTATGGAAACTTACAACATTCTTAAGGGGTTGGACAGACTAGATGCAGGAAGATTGCTCCCGATGTTGGGGAAGTCCAGGACAAGGGGTCACAGCTTAAGGATAGAGGGGAAATCCTTTAGGACTGAGATGAGAAAAAATATTTTCACACAGAGAGTGGTGAATCTCTGGAATTCTCTGCCACAGAAGGTAGTTGAGGGCAGTTCATTGGCTATATTTAAGAGGGAGTTAGATGTGGCCCTTGTGGCTAAAGGGATCAGGGGGTATGGAGAGAAGGCAGGTACAAGATACTGAGTTGGATGATCAGCCATGATCATATTGAATGGCGGTGCAGGCTCGAAGGGCCGAATGGCCTACTCCTACACCTATTTTCTATGTTTCTATGTTTCTATGTCTTAGGTAGCCTGCATGTCCTGGGACTTTAGACTGTGCATGGGGAAGTTTCAGCCCTGATGGTCTAATTTTATAGTTTTAGCTTCCAGGCAACCACTTCAGTGCAGGCTTGTCCAATCCACATGTTCAAGGGATGAGAAGGAGCTGCAGGTCTCAAATTTGTGGCGGTTCCATTCTCCAACCCTAATTCAATCACGAGAGGGGATCCCGTCCATCGTTCTGTAGCTAGCAGAGTGTGGATTGCTGGAACAGTTTGGTGCAGTGTGAAGCTCTCTTATTCTGCCGGGCTAGACAAGGTGCTCTACCTTCTTCCTGAAGATGAAGCTGTCCTACTTTAGTCCCCAGATTCCAGAGGCCTGGGGTTACCTCACCATTTGCAGGAACACCTACATGTTTGTACCACACCTACGGACTTTTTATAGGGGGACTGTCGAGAGCACATTGACCTACGGCACCACTTCCTGGTTCGGGAGCTGCAAGGCGTACGAACGGCACCAACTAGACAGGATTGTGAAGACCGCCAGCAGGATTATTGGTGCTCCACTCCCTTTCCTGCTGGACATATACAGGAAGAGATGTATCAGCAGAGCCATCTCCATCATCAAAGACCCCTACCACCCATCGCATCACATATTCTCCATCCTGCCATCTGGGAAGAGGTACAGGAGCATTAGCTGCAAAACCAGCAGGATGCTCCTCAGCTTCTTCCCGCAGGCTATAAGACTGATAAACGGACTTTGCCCCCTGCCAAAGTATCGCGCACCAACCACCAACCTGGACACACTGCAGCAGAGCCACTGTCGTGCCGCTGCCGATCGGAACGCCTGTTGAATGTTTAGTAGAGTGTTAAATTTGTTCATGATATATGTATTTTTATTTCTATTTATTTTTAATGCACACTGAATGGACACTGGTTGAGCAACGTTTTTTTTGTTTCCTCTGGGTATGTGAATACTCAGGAAATGACAATAAAGATATACAATACAATACAATACAATACAATGTTAAATCAGACATCTCATTATTCTGACACATTTCTTTCATGTGGGTGAGCTGTGCCATCCCGACCCATAACAGCGCCCAACTCTTGTCCCACCTCCATATAATTGGGAGGTCAATAAGATGCACCTGGCTTCATGAAACACTAAGCATCCCCACACCCCCATTTAGCACTTTCATCTCCGCTATTTTCCATCTGTATCTAGTCCCATATACTGACAAATGTTACAATTCCCCCATGATTGTGGCTACAAAGCCAGTATTCGTATACTTTGTGTTGCTGTTTCTCCCACTGATGTTTCCACTAGTAGGAGACGCCAGGACCAGAGGCCATAGCCTCAGAGTAAAAGGATGTATCTTTAGAAAGGCGATAAGGAAGACTTTCTTTAGTCAGAGGGTTGTGAATCTGTGGAGGTCGTGAATTAATATTCTTTAGGGGGAGATTGACAGATTATTGATTAATACGGGTGTCAGGGGTTATGTGGCGAAGTCAGGAGAATGGGGTTGAGAGGGAAAGATAGATCAGCCATAATTGAGAGGCAGCGTAGACTTGATGGGCCGAATGGCCTAATTCTACTTATGAACGTATGAACATAATTTATTACCTGCTTGCTCATTTTGGCAGACACCTTCAAAGACACATGTATGTGAAGTCTAGTAGCTGTACTCCCTTTAAGGCTGCAGTGTTTTGAGAAGGGAAGCTGCTTTCATTTAGTGAAGAGGCCTATTATGTGATTGCCTCTCACTAATATGGTCCATTGTCAAGCATCTACTGGCTAAGAAGGCCACGCTCAGCAGTGTGGAAACTGGTGTGTTCACGACCAAATCAAGGAGAGAGGCATGAGCTGTAAATAGCCTCATAGACAGCAAACCCCGATAATTTTTATAGTTAGTTTTCTTAAAAAATAAATTATTTTCCCATTATGTTAAGGTAAAGAAATTAATTTGGCGTTTTTACACCTAGCCTGTGCACACATGTACACAGTGCAAATAATGCAGCCAGCACAGGCAGATCGTCTGAAACACCGGTTACCATGGTGATAGCTGCATGCTGCTTTTGGGCAGTGTGCCAAATTAGTGCAGAGAGCTAGCTGCTAAATTAAATTGCGTATGATATTATTCCAAATTTGGAAATTTCTTGGATATTGCAATAAATGAAACTTGCATCAGTTATCTTGAACCTGTCTTTCCTATTCAAGTGTTACGCAGTGGTGTCAAGCTTACAGACAAGAGACACCCACGCATAAAGGCTGAGTCTCCAAGGAAAATCTCTCTGAAATGCATTGTTTTCCCCAAGCTTGGGTACAATGCAGGTGTTTGCGTCAAAACACCTTTCTTGTGCCTCAATATAAAGTCATTGCAATGCACCGACAACTACTTATTGTGACAGACAGGAGATTCAGCCCATCATAAGTTCATAGGTCATAGGAGCAGGATTAGGCCATTCGGCCCATCCGGTCTATGCTGCCATTCAATCATGGCTGATCTATCTTTCCCTCTCAAGCCTATTCTCCTTCCTGCCTTCTCCATGAAATCTTTTATACATTTACTGTTCAAGAAGACGTCAATCTCTGCTTTAGAAATAGTCTTGGCCTCTGCAGCCGTCTGTGGCAATGAATTCCACAGATTCACCACCCTCTGCCTACAGGAATTCCTCCTCATCTCCTTTCAAAAGACACATAATTTTATTCTGAGGCTGTGCCATCCTGTCCTGGACTCTCCCACTACAGGAAACATTCTCCCCACGTCCATTCTACCCAGGCCTTCAGTCCTTGCCAGCCCCAGCAGAGCTACCTCATCAATCCATCTCCCCTGTGGCCCTGCAACCTATAAGGTGTTGGCTCGAAGGGCTGAATGGCCTACTCCTGCACCTATTGTCTATTGTCATAAGTGATAGGAGCAGAATTAGGCCATTTGGCCCATTAAGTCTACTCCACTATTTAATCATGGCTGATCTACCTCTCCCTCCTAACCCGATTCTCCCGACTTCTCCCCATAACATCTGACACCCGTACTAATCAAGAATCTATCTATCTCTGCCTTAAAAATATCCGCTGATGGCCTCCACAGCCTTCTTTGGCAAAGAATTCCACAGATTCACTACCCTCTGACTAAATAAATTCCTCCTCATCTCCTTCCTAAAAGGTCCTTTAATTCTGAGGCTGACCTCTAGTCCTAGTTTCTCTCTCATTAGTGGAAACATCCTCTCCACATCCACACTATCCAAGCCTTTCACTCTTTCAATGATGTCCACTCCCCTCATTCTTCTAAACTCCTAAACTCCAGTGAGTACAGGCCCAGTGCTGTCAAGCGCTCTATTCTCTCTTGCATGCTTCTCCTTTTGATTCTTTTATCAATCAGCTATGTTTGAGGCAATTTGCAGTGATCAAGAGAAGCAGCTTTGGAAAATGGTGAGTAAATTATTGCAGGAAGAACTTGTAAACTCCTCGCAGATTTTTCAGGAGGACAGAATTAAACTTGGGCCTCTGGAACTGTGAGACAGTTGTGATAACCTCTGCACTTCCATAGTTAATGTCCCCTGAAAGGAGTTTTCAATAAGTGCCACAGAATAAAAAAGTTACTAGAAAGCACAGTGAGCAGTAGGCCCCGGAGAGAGCTGTGGAGCAGAGGGATCTCGGAATACAAGGAAAATAATTCCCAAATGGCTTCACAGAGAGATAGGGCAGTGAAAGGGTCTTATGGCATGCTGGCTTTTTATCAGTCAGGGGATTGAGTAGAGAAGCAGGGACATGATGTTACAGTTGTACAAGACACGTTGAGGCTATATTTGGAGTATTGTGTTCAGTTTTGGTCACCCTGCTATAGGAAAGATGTCATTAAGCTGCAGAAAGTGCAGAGGAGATTTATTAGGATGTTGCCAGGACTCGAGAGCCTGGCTTTGGATGGTTGATAGGATGCCAAAAAGCTGGATGGTTTGTCAAGTTTCTTGTAAGCTGTGGGCAGTTCATTCATCTGGGAAAGTGATGAGCAATCCAACACCTGCTCTAACTGCATGGTCATTTACATCTAGAAAGATGCACAGATCTATCTCCGAATAACACCAGGTAATAGTTTCACATCATTGAAATAACATTCTGCTTTTTCCTACCAAAATATACTCTTTGCCTTCCAAAATCCTTGCAGAATCTTAATCTCTTCCTCCCAACCTATCTGTACATCATTATATCAAACATGAGGGGATTCAAAGTAACATTAGCAAATTTGCAGATGACACAAAGCTGGGTGGCAGTGTGAACTATGAGGAGCATGCTATGAGAATGCAGGGTGACTTGGACAGGTCGGGTAAGTGGGCAGATGCATGGCAGATGAAGTTTAATGCGGATAAATGTGAGGTTATCCACTTTGGTAGCAAAAACAGGAAGGCTGATTACTATCTAAATAGCGTCAAGTTGTGAAAAGGGGAAGTACAACGGGATCTGGGGGTCTTTGTACATTAGTCTATGAAAGTAAGCATGCAGGTACAGCAGGCAGTGAAGAAAGTCACAGCTTAAGGTGATAAGGGGAAATCCTTTAAAATCGAGATGAGAGGAACTTTTTCACGCAAGAGTGCGTGAATCCTCTGGAACTCTGCCACAGAGGAGTATTGGAGAGCCAGTTTCATTGAAAGTTAGATGTGGTTGGGGGATCATGGGTATGGAAGGGCAAGAATGGCATGTTGGCCTTTATTAGAAGAGGAATCGAATATAGGAGCAAAGAGGTCCTTCTGCAGTTGTACAGAGCCCTAGTGAGACCACACCTGGAGTATTGTGTGCAGTTTTAGTCCCCTAATTTGAGGAAGGACATTCTTGCTATTGAGGGAGTGCAGCGTAGGTTTACAAGGTTAATTCCCGGGATGGCGGGACTGTCACATGCTGAAAGAATGGAGCAGCTGGGCTTGTACACTCTAGAGTTTAGAAGGATGAGAGGGGATCTCATTGAAACATATAAGATTGCAAGGGCTTGGACACGCTAGAGGCAGGAAACATGTTCCCGATGTTGGGGGAGTCCAGAACCAGGGGGGCCACAGTTTAAGAATAAGGAGTAAGCCATTTAGAACGGAGACGAGGAAACACATTTTCTCACAGAGAGTGGTGAGTCTGTGGAATTCTCTGCCTCAGAGGGCGGTGGAGGCAGGTTCTTTGGATGCTTTCAAGAGAGAGCTAGATAGGGCTCTTAAAAATAGCGGAGTCAGGGGATATGGGGAGAAGGCAGGAACGGGGTACTGATTGGGGATGATCAGCCATGATCACATTGAATGGCGGTGCTGGCTCGAGGGGGCCGAATGGCCTACTCCTGCACCTATTGTCTATTGTCTATTACAAAATATAATAATTCCATTACATTCTTGGGTATATTTATTAGATTAACAGGCCCTTCGCCCCATCGAGTTCGCGCCGACCAGCTTTTCCCGTACACTTATACTATCCTACACACACCAGGGACAATTTACAATTATACCAAGCCAAGAAGCCGACAAACCTGTATGTCTTTGGGTGAGGGAGGAAACTGGAGATCCTTGAGAAAACCCACGCTGGTCACAGAGAGAATGTACAAACTCCCTGTAGGCAGCACCAGTAGCTGGGATCAAACCCGGGTCTCTGGCACTGTAAGGCAGCAACTCTACCACTGCGCCACCGTGCCACCCTATGTATAGCATTATCTGATCTGTAGAAACAAGGAACTCCAGATTCAGTGTGGTGGAGTAGCTCAGCAGGTTGGGCAGCATCTCAGCAGTCTGAAGAAGAGTCCCGACCCTAACAGTTGTTTATCCATGTTCACCTGAGATGCTGCCTGGCCTGCTGAGCTACTCCAGCACTCTGTGTCTACTATTATCTGATCTGATTCGGCAGCATGCAAAACAAAGCTTTTGCACTGTACCTCAATACACGCGACAATAATAAACTTAAACCTAAACCCAACACTTCATCTGAATTATTGGGGTCAAGGAAAGAGCGTTTGTGTCGCGGCCCTGCTTCCACCAATCTTTCCTCCACCACGCACAAGAAGCACAAGACAGGCACCATTGTGCAGATGCCGAAAGGTGTGTTCAGCTCTGGTGGAACAACTTCTAATCTTGTGTGTGGACTCGATAAGAAGAAGATCTAAATGATTGATGTGGATTATTAACAGCAGAGATCCAACACCCATCCCTGAGGCATTCCACTAGTTGCAGCCTGCCACGATGAAAATATCCCGTTCATAGGCACATTTTCAAACAAGGCGACAACTGGCCGCTCCTAATGGTGGATTTTAAGGGGAATCGGAAAGGAGAAAGCAGGAGGCAGAGACATTTATGGAGGTAATTCTAGAGCTAAGGGCATGGAAGGTGAAGGGATTGTCAATAGTGTACCAATAGGGAGTAGCAAACAGGCCACATTTGGAAGAGCAGACACCTCACTGGATTAATGGGCAGGAGGAGTTGATAGAATTGGGGAGAGCTGCGACTATAGTGAGAATTAAAAACATGGAAGAGAATTTGGAACAAGGAACTGCAGATGCAAGTTCACAAAAAAAGATACAAACTGCTAGAGTAACTCAGTGGGTCAGGCAGCATCTCTGAGAACATGGATAGGTGACGTTTCGGATCAGGACCCTTCTTCAGGTTGAAGAGGGCTCCCGACCTGAAATATCACATGTCCATGTTCTCCAGCGATTATGCCAGACCTGCTGAGTTACTCAAACACTTTGTGTCGAATTTTAAAGGCAAGGTGTTTTTTTAAAACTAGAAGTCAATGTAATTCAGTAAACATAATGTTAATGGATAAATTATAAAGGCCATTTCAATTCAATTTCTAAAAGGCTGCTTCTCTTTCCTTGTTCATTGTGGAATAATTACTATTTTAATTTATTTGTGCCTCATGATGTTCACTCATCAATGCTAGTTGATTAGTTTAGTTCAGCTTTAGTTTAGAGATGCAGCGCGGAACCAGGCCCTTCGGATCACCGAGTCTGTACCGGCCAGCGATCCCAGCACATTAACACTATCCTACACACACTGGGGACAAATTACAATTATACCAAGCCAATTAACCTGCAAACCTGTACGTCTTTGGAGTGTGGGAGGAAACCAACGATCTCGGGGAAAGTTACTACGGGGAAAGCACCTAAGTTACAGAGAAAGGTTGAACAAGGTAGGTCTTTATTCTTTGGAGCGCAGAAGGTTAAGGGGGGACTTGATAGAGGTCTTTAAAATTATGAGAGGGATAGACAGTGTTGACGTGGATAAGCTTTTTCCATTGAGAGTAGGGAAGATTCAAACAAGAGGACATGATTTGAGAATTAAGGGACAAAAGTTTAGGGGTAACATGAGGGGGAACTTCTTTACTCAGCGAGTGGTAGCTGTGTGGAATGAGCTTCCAGTGAAAGTGGTGGAGGCAGGTTCGATTTTACCATTTAAAAATAAATTGGATAGGTATATGGATGGGAAAGGAATGGAGGGTTATGGTCTGAGTGCAGGTAGATGGGACTAGGTGAGAGTAAGTGTTTGGCACGGACTAGAAGGGCCAGAGATGGCCTGTTTCCGTGCTGTGATTGTTATATGGTTATATGGTTATATGTTAAAGCCCACGTGGTCACGGGGAGACCACTCTGTACAGACAGACCCATAGTTGGAATCGAACCCAGGTCTCCAGCGCTGCAAGCGCTGCACCTCTACTGCTGCACCATTGTGCCTCCTTTGTGTGGTTTCCAGAACTTTGATTTTGCATGGTTTTGCACGCTGGATGCTAATTCCTTGGATTGAACTGGGGATTGTGCAATGGGGTTTACTTTGGATCAAAGCATGCTGACACAATCCAGTTGATTCTCTTCTTATTATAATTTTATTATAAATTCCCTTGTCCACATTTGTACATCTCTTCATGTTCTGGGGACATAATTACATGTGACACGTTTGAATGTGCTGTATCATTAATTGAATGCAGCCATTCTCCGTGAGAGAAGTTGACAGGACGTCTGCACTGACACAAGATTTTTTAATGAATCATATTCTTTATGATGGAACCTTGTTCACTGCATTAGACTCCACTATTTCAGCATGGTTATCATCACGATTTAATGTGGCTGACTACTGGAAATAATTCTTACAAAATTATTATGTGAACTGTCAGGGTTCAGCAATTTGAATGGCAAGTTCATGTCAGATAATGTTTAAATTATGTAGAGATGGGGGAAAAATCAATAAAATGATCATCAATATTGAAGCTGTGAGAAAATGAACGATTCATATTTCTTTATTACCTTTAGGAATCATAGAACAGCAAAAGCATGGATTTATAAATTATTCATTCGCATGATTTAATTACAGACCCTGCTGGAGTCAAATAAGATGGGTAAATTACAACTTCCATGACTCTTTTATAGAACTTTGCTTATTATTACCAGGACCAACTGAATTCATTTTTCGTCGGAAGCTTAAAAAAATCGGAATAAGCGCAAAAATAATCGTAAAAATGCTCCTTTGTTCAAGAAGAGTTTGAAAATGTTTCCAGAACTTTGATGATAAATGAATTGGGTTGATCATAAATGCCTAATCATGCATTTCTAGAAAGTAAAAGCTCCTGGGTTTGGAGGTGGCATGTTGGTGCAGATAGAAGAATGGCTGGTGGACAGGAGTGTAGGCATAAACGGATCTTTTTCACGGTTGACTGTGGTGGGGGTTCAGCTTTTCACTATTTATATTTATGACTCGGGCGAAGGTACCTGAGGTTTAGTGACTATCTTTGCTGATGAAGCAAAGATAGGTGCTTATTGCTAACATCAGGCAGGAGGTATCATAATATATCATAACATACGATGAGCGTGTGATGGCATTGGGCTGCTACTCGCGTTAGAGTTTGGAAGAATGAGGGGGGACCTCTGAAACTTACCAAATAGTGAAAGACCTGGATAGAGTGGATGTGAAGTGGATGTTTGCACTAGCGGGAGAGGCTAGGACTAGAGGTCATAGCCTCAGAATTTATAGACATTCTTTTTGGAAGATGAGGAGGAATTTCTTTAGTCATTCATTGGAATTCATTGCCACAGAAGGCTGTGGAGGCCAAGTCAATGGATATTTTTAAGGCAGAGATAGATATATTCTTGATTAGTAAAGGGCCTGTCCCACGAGCATGCGACTGCATGCAGCAAGCGCGACGAAACCAGAAGCGGGGACCGCACGGAGGTCGAGTGAGTGACATGGAATTCGAGCGAAATCCGTGGGAAGTTCGCGCGTGATGTACGGCGTCGAGGCGGATGCGGGCCCGTAGGCCGTTGCCGCGCGGAATTTTTGAACACGGTCAGTTTTTCGGAGCCCCGAGCGATGTCGGGACCAGCTCCGCACATCTCCATACGGCTCCGGCGATCGAAGTGGGACCGGCCCCGCGAGCCATACGGCTCAAGCGACCACGTTAGGTTGCGCTTGCCACATGGAGTCGCATGCTCGTGGGACAGGCCCTTAAGGGCGTTAGGGATTATGGGGAGAAGGCAGGAGAATGGGGTTAAGAGGGAAAGATGGATCAGCCATGATTGAATGGCGGAGTAAGCATGATGGGCCAAATGGCCTAATTCTGCTCTTATCACTTATAACTTATGAAGGTACACATGTCTGAAGTTTCACATCACTGGGTTCAGAAACAGCTATTTTAGTACAACCATCACTTTCTTGAATCGACCTGAACAACCCAAATCCTATCTCAGCTCCGTGGAGCACCTCTTGCACTACCACGGACTAGTTTTCTAACTGTCATTTGCATTAATGTCTTGTTTTTGCACAGTCTTTTTCTTTTCACTATCTTGTGGAATTTATATGGAATTTATGTATAATTTGTATGTGTGTGTCGTCTGATCCTATGAGCCTGAGATGCAGCTGCAAGCAAGATTTTCACTGTATCTATACTTCATCAAACGTGCATATGGCAATAAACTTGATTTGACTTGACTTGATTTGAAATATTTTGTGAAGAGGACATAAGAGGGCGCAGTGGTAGAGTTGTTGCCTTACAGCACCAGAGAACTGGGTTGAATCATGACTACAGGTGCTGTCTGTACGTTCTCCCCGTGACAATACGGGGTTTCCCCTGGATGCTCTAGGTTCCTCCCACACTCCAAACACATACAGATTTGTAGGTTAATTTGGCTTAGTTAAAAATAGTAAAAAAGTCCCTAGTGTGTAGGATACTGCTAGTGTGCGGGAATCGCTGGTTAGCATGGATTCGGTGGGCTGAAGGGCCTGTTTCCGTGCTGTATCTCTAAACTAAACAAAAAATAAGGAAACTACAGGAGGACAGGTTAAGTGAGTGGGCAAAGATTTGGCAAATGAAGTATGATGTAGGAATTTGTGAAGGTGTCCACTTTAGCAAGAAAAATGAAAAAATGAGGCATGTAATCTGAATGGTGAGTGAATGCAGAGCTGTGGTATCCCTGGTGACCTAGTACATGAATCACAAGAGACAAGAATGCATGTAGAGCAAATAACTAAATAAGCTAACAAAATGTTCTAATTTATTACTTGGGCAATTAAGTACAATAATAGGGAGGTTATGCTTTAATTGCAAGGGATATTGATGAGATCACACCCAGAGAATTGTATTGGTATCCTTATTTTAAAAAAATGACAACAATGGACCATTGTGGGCTCCACCTTTCCTTGGTCATTGGTGCCAGCTCTGATTTGTTCTAAACCTTTTCATACCTAGTTTCTCTCCCCTCTGACTTTCAGTCTGAGGAAGGGTTTTGACCCGAAATGTCACCTATTCCTTTTCTTCCAAGATGCTGCCCGACCTGCTGAGTTACTAAAGCATTTTGTGTCTAACTTCAGTGTAAACCAGCATCTGCTGTTCCTTCCAACTCAATACATTGGAAACTGTTCAAAAAAGGTTCTCTAGGCTGATGCCTGGAATGGGCATGTTGACCTCTGATGGGAAAGTTGGACAGGCCAGGCTTGTATACATTGGCATTTGAAGGGTGAGTGTTGACAAGATTAAAACATATCATAGAAACATAGAAACATAGAAATTAGGTGCAGGAGTAGGCCATTCGGCCCTTCGAGCCTGCACCGCCATTCAATATGATCATGGCTGATCATCCAACTCAGTATCCTGTACCTGCCTTCTCTCCATACCCCCTGATCCCCTTAGCCACAAGGGCCACATCTAACACCCTCTTAAATATAGCCAATGAACTGGCCTCAACTACCCTCTGTGGCAGAGAGTTCCAGAGATTCACCACTCTCTGTGTGAAAAAAGTTCTTCTCATCTCGGTTTTAAAGGATTTCCCCCTTATCCTTAAGTTGTGACCCCTTGTCCTGGACTTCCCTAACATCGGGAACAATCTTCCTGCATCTAGCCTGTCCAACCCCTTAAGAATTTTGTAGGTTTCTATAAGATCCCCTCTCAATCTCCTAAATTCTAGAGAGTATAAACCAAGTCTATCCAGTCTTTCTTCATAAGACAGTCCTGACATCCCAGGAATCAGTCTGGTGAACCTTCTCTGCACTCCCTCTATGGCAATAATGTCCTTCCTCAGATTTGGAGACCAAAACTGTACGCAATACTCCAGGTGTGGTCTCACCAAGACCCTGTACAACTGCAGTAGAACCTCCCTGCTCCTATACTCAAATCCTTTTGCAATGAAAGCTAATATCAGGATGTGAGGAGTCTTGATAATATGGATCAGGAGAGGATGTTTCCATTTGTGCGAGAATCAGCTGGAGGGGGTCACTATATAACAAAAAGGGGTTGTAATTAAGGGAGAGATTCGTTTTTTTTTCTCAGAATATAATGAGTTTAAAATCCTTTCGGTCTCAAAGGGCAGTGAAGGCAGGGTCTTCGAATATTTTGAAGGCAGAGAGAGTTCAACTCCTAGGTAAAGAGAGTAATGCCCCTGTCCCACTTAGGAAACCTGAACAGAAACCTCTGGAGACTTTGCGCCCCACCCAAGGGTTCCGTGCGGTTCCCGGAGGTTGCACAGGTAGTTGCCGGAGGTTGCAGGTGGTTGCCGGAGGTTGCAGGTGGTTGCCGGAGGTTGCAGGTAGTGGAAGCAGGCAGGGAACCTCCGGGAACCGCACGGAATATGGGAGGAAACCCCTTAAGAGGTTGGACAGGCTAGATGCAGGAAGTTTGTTCCCGATGTTGGGGAAGTCCAGGACAAGGGGTCACAGTTTAAGGATAAAGGGGAAATCCTTTAGGACCGAGATAAGAAAAACATTTTTCACACAGAGAGTGGTGAATCTCTGGAACTCTCTGCCACAGAATGTAGTTGAGGCCAGTTCATTGGCTATATTTAAGAGGGAGTTAGATGTGGCCCTTGTGGCTAAAGGGATCAGGGGGTATGGAGAGAAGGCAGGTACAGGATACCGAGTTGGATGATCAGCCATGGTCATATTGAATGGCGGTGCAGGCTCGAAGGGCCGAATGGCCTACTCCTGCACCTATTTTCTATATTTCTATGTTTCTATGTTTCTATGAAACTGGAATACCCGTAGCAAACCCACGCGGTCACAGGGAGAACGTACAAACTCCATACAAGCAACACCCATGGTCAGGATCTTACCCGGGTGTCTGGCGCTGTAAGGCAGCAACTCCACCACTGCACCACTTAGTGCTGCCCACTGTACGATAAAGGAAGCAAGGACATTGACTACTTGACTCTAGGTTGTGGTTATTTCCAGAGCTGAGATAGGTACCTGTTCCCCGAAGGGAAGGATAAGCTCAACAACTATTTTCTAAAGTTTAGGTTAGGATTTAGGTTCATTATTATTGTCACATGTACCGAGGTACAGTGAAAAGCTTTGTTTTGCAAACTATCCGAACAGATCAGATGTACCACATGCAGACACACGCTCGCTCCAATCTCCATGATCCGGAAGTGGCGGCGCTGTTGAACAGCTGCGGCTCGCCTGCAGTCCGTCTGTTTTTACTTTTTGTTGTTGTTTTTTTGTCTTGTTTTAGCTAAATTTTAGTTTATTAGGTTGTGTTATGGGGGGGGGGGGGAGGGGGGGGGTGTAAAACATGATTTTTTGTCTCTTCCTTTTGGGGGAATGCGACTTTCTTGTCGTATACCCCTTCTCTGCCTCCGTCTGCGTTGAGGCCTAATGGCGGAGCTGGCGGTCTCCAACCTGCGACCAATCTCGAGGCTCCAGAGGCAGAGCCAGCCAGGACTTACAACGCGAGGCTGGCCGTCTTCGGGGCCGAGGAAGCGGCGGCCCGACTCGCCGATCCGGCGTTCCAGCTTTCGGCAGCGGCCCGGAGCTGAGGCTGCGGGACTCGGAGCGAATGCAGCGGGACTCGGAGCTGATGCAGCGGCCCGGAGCTGAGGCAGCAGGACTCAGAGCTGATGCAACGGTGGCCCGACTCGCTGAGGCAGCGGGACTCGGAGCTGAGAGGCTGTGGCGGGCCGACTCGGAGCGGAGACGGCGTTCCGGCTTTCGGCAGCGGCGACATCATCACGGAGATCCGCTGGACTGGAGGGCGGCATCTTCGGGATTGGGTCGCCTCAGTGCAGAGGGAGAACAAGGAGGGAAGAGACAGAGACTAAGACTTTTGCCTCCATCACAGTGAGGAGGTGCCTGGTGAACTCACTGTGGTGGATGTTAATTTGTGTTTATTGCATGTGTTGTTATTTATTATTATTGTGTATGACTGCAGGCAACGTAATTTCGTTCAGACCGAAAGGTCTGAATGACAATAAAGGAATCAAATCAAGTCAAATCAAATGAACGCAAACTCTATGGCAGAGTTTCCAATGTTCCCTTCTCCTGTGATATCGCCTATCAAACTCTGCTTTCAAGTCTTCTGCAGCAGAGAAGACTACAGTCTGCAGTCACACTCTTTGGACGACTACTGCAGTGCACATACTCGATGTACAAACCATGATACTCTCTACACAATCCTCGAGGTTACACTCACTGGCTAAAGCTGACGTGACAGTGCAGTCATCTGGTGATTTGCGTGCATCTTCATCTGGCTCCCTCCCATCTTCCTGGCAAGTTGACTACCTGGGGTTTGTAGGGATTCTCAGACGTCATTGGGTTTTAGGGAATCCCAGATAAGTGGAAGTATCTGCTTGGACCATCAGCAAATTTGCATTCTAAAGGCACTGTAATATTGTGGAGAGGTGGGACAGGGAAATGATATACAAATACTCCCAGTTTCAGTAGATACAGCCCTGTCAGTAACCATGGACTGAGTCATGACCCTGGTACCATCTCTCCAATGGGGATTAGATTATGGAGATGCATTTTTCAATCTTCCGTTGGTTCCTGTGTGGAAAGGAACTGCAGATGCTGGTTTATACCGAAGATACTCAGCAGGTCAGGCAGCATCTCTGGAGAAAAAGGATGGGTGACGTTTTGGGTCAGGATGTCTCAACGTCACCCATTCTTTTTTTTCACCAGTTAGTCCCTGTTGCCTTGGTTTGAGTGTGATGTTTTCCTGCAAGTTATGCCACTAGTTGTTGTGCAATGAGTTTGGCTGATGCGCCTGTTAGATGAACAGTTGCCACGCTGCAGGTTGCTAGCTGTGAGTTTGATGCTGGCTGCAGTTCTACATGGGGAGGATTATATGTGAAACATATGAATGAGTGCTGATAGATTGAGCTTGTTGGCAAGTGAGGGATGGAAATGTGGGGAATTGTGCAGCATCTGAATCCGGAGAAAAACCATTGAAGATTTCTTTATTCACTTTGACCACTCATGTGCGACTATTGGGCTTCATCCTCAATTCCATTCAAGTCATAAAGGGATAAAGCATAAAAACAGGCCCTTTGGCCCAACTTGTCCACACTGACCAACGTCCCATCTGCACTAGTCACACCTGCTTGCGTTTGGCCCACATCCCTCCAAACCTGACCTATCCATGTACCTGTCCAATTGTTTTTTTAAACGTTGCAATAGTCCCTGTCTCAACTACCTCCTCTGGCACCCATACACCCATCACCCTTTGTGTGAAAAAGTTAAGGGCCTGTCCCACCAGCATGCGACCTGCATGCGGCAAGCGCGACCAAACCGGAAGCGGGGGCTGCGCGGGGGTCGCGCGGAGGTCGAGTGATCCCTGTACAGGGCCGGTCCCACCAGCATGCGCCTGCATGCGGCGAGCGCGACCAAACCGGAAGCAGGGGCCGCGTGGAGGTCGATTGTGTAACGTGAAGTTTGAGCGAAGTCCGCGGAAAGTTCGCGCGTGATGTACGGTGTCAAGACGCTGCGTACGGCGTCGAGGCGGCTGCGGGCCGGCAGGCCGTTGCCACGCGGAATTTTTGAAGACGGGCATTTTTTCGGAGCCAGCTTTTCAGGACCAGCTCCGCTCAACTCCATACGGCTCCGGCGATCGAAGTGGGACCGGCCCCGCGAGGCTGTACTGCTCAAGGGACCACGTTAGGTCGCGCTTGCCGCATGGAGTCTCATGCTCGTGGGACAGGCCCTTTACCCCTCAGATTCCAATTAAATTTTTCCCCTCCACTATGTCCTCTGGTTCTCGATTCCCCAACTCTGGGCAAGAGACCCTGTGTGCCTACCCAATCTATTCCTTCTCATGATTTTATACAAGTCCTTAGAGAATACTGCTTGCATTGATTGCTCCAACTATCTATTCCCTCCTGCCGCCACATCAGTCTTACAGAGCAACAATCCTCTTTTGCACATCCTTCACTTAGACTTCCAGTGCAGTCTCCCAAATCTGGGATCTGCTCTCTGCCCTGTTCAACCATTAAATCCCTTTTCCAGGTCGAATACTCTAATACCCCTGTCCCACTTAGGAAACGTGAACAGAAACCTCTGGAGACTTTGCGCCCCACCCAAGGTTTCCGTGCGGTTCCCGGAGGTTTTTGGTCAGTCTCCCTACCTCCTTCCACTACCTGCAACCTCCGGCAACCACCTGCAACCTCCGGGTGGGGCGCAAAGTCTCCAGAGGTTTTTGTTCAGGTTTCCTAAGTGGGACAGGGGCATTACAGAACAATCTGAACATGCCTCTGCTCACAATGTACCATCCAAGGAAAATGTGCAGGCTGGCTGTAAGTAGTGCAAATAACCATCAATGTAATGGCAACTTCTAAACTTTCCAATGACCAACTTTTAATTGCCATTACTACTCGTGGATGTAGAAGAGATATAGCTTACGCACTCGCTTAACGAATCTTCCAGTCGTTGTTTCTTGATTAATTGGTCTTTTATTGAATTGGTCCAAACAAATAAATAATTCATACAACTTTCCGTTCTTACTAACTGTTTCACCCGCGTCGTGTCGAGCCTGTGTTGTTGTGTGTCTTGTGTGGGAGAGGTAAAAAAACTATTGTCTCCACCATCCCTCGAGGCTAAACTGAATCCCAATCTCCGTGACTGCGCCAGCCTCTTAGATGTAGACACGCCCTACTACGTAACAAATCCCACCCACAGGCAGACCAAAAAAGATAAAACTAGAAATATCTAGACATGGCTATAATAGAAACATAGAAAATAGAAAATAGGTGCAGGAGTTGGCCATTCAACCCTTCGAGCCTGCACCGTCATTCAATATGATCATGGCCGATCATCCACTCAGTATCCTGTACCTGCCTTCTCTCCATACCCCCTGATCCCTTTCCCTTCTAACTCCCTCTTAAATACTGTATAGCCAATGAACTGGCCTCAACTACCTTCTGTGGCAGGAAATTCCAGAGATTCGCCACTCTCTGTGTGAAAAATGTTTTTCTCATCTCGATCCTAAAAGATTTCCTTCTTATCCTTAAACTGTGACCCCGTGTTCTGGACTTCCCCAACATCGGGAACAATCTTCCTGCATCTAGCCTGTCCAACCCCTTAAGAATGTTGTAAGTTTCTATAAGATCCCCCCTCAATCTTCTAAATTCGAGCGAGTACAAGCCGAGTCTATCCAGTCTTTCTTCATATGCAAGTCCTACAAACAATGTTGAACCACTCTTATTGTGCACGCTGCCAAAGAATAGTGCTCTAAAAAAAAAAAATCATAATAATCAGAAAGCAGCATAAAATTGGCATGTTGCCCAAATTCCACCCAACAGATGAATTGTGCATCATAATCCCTGTGTGTGCCTTGAGGGCTAACCATCTTATAGCTTATCATCTCATCAAGGAATTTGCCTGCTCTAATTATACTTAACATTGACGGAAGCAGAAGGATTGGTATCACCATGCATACTTTGTGGTCAGCATCTTAGATCCCCCTATTTGTAATGAGCTACAACTGCAGTGTGGGAGCATTAACTCGACTGGCGTGACAAAGCATTCACCTGTTCATACCTCGGTTCATGCATCTGGATAAAAGCAGCTGGCTATATTAATGGAGATTTGCATATCCGCCACACTTGCAGGTGGATGATGAAATATAGTGACATCGGAACAGACTAAATGTATTTATATTTACCTATTTTTCCAGGGGAAAACACCGTGTGGCTTTATGGAATATATCCTGCAGTGGTTTTAGAAGGCAGCTCACAACTACCTTCCTGTGGGTGGTAAATGGCCTTGATAGCGATGTCTACATCCCCAAAATGTAATCAATATAAACAGAATACACAGAGCACATAGCCTGAGGTACAGTGTGATGGCTCTGTCCCACTGTACGAGTTTATTCAAGAGTTCTCCAGAGTTTGCCCTGATTCGAACTTAGAGATTTACGGTAATGGCCGCTCGTCGGTACTCGGGGCTCTCGTGGACATTTTTCAACACGTTGAAAAATCTTCCCGAGTCTTCCCGAGCTTTCCGCGTTTCCCGAGCACCTGCCGTTAGCGTTACGAGCCGCTAAGAGACGTCCCGAGCTCCAACGTACCCGCTACGTACATTCTACGTGCTTCCACGAGTTTAATATTTTTTGTAAACTCGGGAGAGCTCTTGAATGAGCTTGTACAGTGGGACAGCCCCATCTAGGTGATCAGGCGAGGACTTTACATCTTGGAGCGCAGGATGATGAGGAGTGCTCTTAGAGAGGCGTATAAGATCGCGAGGGGAATAGATAGGGTAAATGCGCACTTTCACCCAGAGTAGCGGAATCAACAACCAGCTGACACTGGTTTAAGGTGTGAGGGGAGGATTAAAAAGGTATCTCGGGGAAGATTCTTTACAAAAAGGGTGGTGGGTTTGTGGAACGAGCTGCCAGAAGAGATAGTTAAGGCAGGTACTATCACAACATTTAAAATACGTTTGGACAAGTACAAGGTTTAGAAAGAAGATACAAAAAGAAGATACGCAATGAGTCAGACAGCAACTCTGGAGACGAGGAATAGGTGACCCTTCAGGTTGAGACCCTTCCTCAGACTTCTTAGAAGGATATGGGCTAAACACAGGTGGATGGAACTACTGTAGATGATGTATCTTAGTCGGTGTGGGCATGTTGGGCTGAGGGTCCCGTTTCCATGCTGTATGATTCAATTACTATATTTACAACACTCCTTCATTAAACACAAGCTTCTGTATTTTCTCTATTCACCTGATGAGGCCCTGGCCCACTAACAGCATGCACAGATTTACTGGCAGTAGACTTAACTTCACATTTATCCTGATAAATTCAAATGTCCTAACATTTCAGATATTACCACCCTCAATGGGCTTGCCCCCCCCCCTACATTAAAAGTCTTCTCACCCACCACTCCACCTCCAGGTCCCTCAGATCGGCCGACTTGGGGCTGCTGAATATCCCGCGGTCTAGGCATAAGCTTAGGGGCGACCGCACCTTTGCGGTTGCAGCTCCTAGACTGTGGAACAGCATCCCCCTTCCCATCAGAACTGCCCCCTCCATCGACTCCTTTAAGTCAAGACTAAAATCTTATCTATACTCCCAAGCCTTTCCTGACGTCCACTGAGCGAGGGCTATATGTATATAGTTTGTTTGTTTATACTATTCTTATAACAAATGTAAAGCACTTTGGCCAATGTTTTTTAAATGTGTTATATGATTAAATGTGACTTGACTTTACTTGGCTTGATGGTGGAGAATAGCTTGTTTTGTGATGGAGAAATATTGTTGACAATCTGAACAAGGCCATACTACCACTGTTGTTTACAATTTGTTTTAACCATGCACAGAGGTGACTATCAGTCCAGGAAGGTGACTGACCACAAATTTCTCATGGGCAATAAATGTTGGCCTTTCCAGCAATGCCTACATTCGGTATATTAATAAATAAATAACAAAATTATGCCTTTGACTAAAGTGGCTGGAAGAATTATATTAAAACTTATCTTGATAAGGGGGGGGGGGGGGGGGGGGGGGGGGGGGGGGGGGGGGGGGGGGGTAGTTCCTTCCGCCACGGGTACCATGCAATCCCATGCTGCTTGCTCCATGGTCGGATAGTCGGCGACTAAACTGTCTCCCCCACCTGGTTTGCCAGGTGAGGAGGGGACTGTGGACCCCCAGCAGGACCAAAAACAAGACCTGTCAAAGTGCGGATGAGCTTCTAGCGAGCCAACGGCCATCTACACCTCAGTAGATGTTGCGATCACTGTCGTACATAGCAATGTAAGGAATGATGATAAAGCACACACACCTAAAATCCTATAATTCCAGCGGCGGAAATCCACAGGAACTGGAGGACAGAGATGTGTGGTGCGTCCGTCACCGTTCCAGTGGGAAACCAGCACCACTGTGTCGCTAATGTTTTCAACAATGATGAATGAATGAATTGATGAAACCATGTATAGAATACCGTGCAAACCTCTCAACAGCAAATCATAAAGTGGATGGGAGATGCAAGAGGGAGAATAAACAAGGTGGGTCCTAGAATAGATGGCTATTCCGAAAAGGAAGGAAGTTAAATGTTGGGTTGCTTTGGAAAAGAAAAGAAGGGTGATGGGAAGCCTTTAAAACTACAAAAGGATTTGAAATATAGACATAGGGAGCATTTACATTTGTGGCAAAGGGCAGAGCTGGAGGCTACCAAGAGACTATGAGATATTCACCCCAGAAGACCATATTGAGGTGTACAAAAACATGAGGGGAATAGACTGGATAGATGCAAAGATTCTCTTGCCTAAAGTAGGGGAATTGAAGACCAGAGGACAGGGGTCAGAGGTGAGGGGGGGGAAAGATTTCTAGGAACCTGAGGGGGTAACATTTTGATACAAAGGGTGGTGGGTGTATGGAACGAGATGCTGGAGGAGGTAGTTGAGACAAGTCCATCGCAAAGTTTGAGAGATATTTAGACAGGTACATGGATTCTGTGTTGGAAGGAACTTGAGGTGCTTGTTTAAACTGAAGATAGACACAAAAAGCTGGAGTAACTCAGCGAGTCAGGATCTCTGGAGAAAAGGAATACGTAACGTTTTGTGATGAGACCCTTCTGCAGCCAGTCTGGGGAAAAGAAAACAAGAGATATCGAGGGTGATATGGAACAAATAGGACAGGTTAAGAGGGGTATGGTGGGACTAGTGTAAATGGGACATGTTGACCGGTGTGAGCAAATTGGGCTGAAGGGCGGTAGAGTTGCTGCCCTATAGCGCCAGAGACCAGGGTTCAATCCTGACTACGGATGCTGTCTGTGTGGAGTTTGCACGTTCTCCCTGTGGTTTTCCTTCGAGTGCTCCGGTTTCATCCCACATTCAGAAGACGTGCAGGTTTGTAGGTTAATTGGCTTCTGTAAAATGTCCCCCGTGTGTAGGATAGAACTAGTGTACGGGATGATTGTTGGTCGGTGCGGACTCAGTGAGCCGAAGGGCCTGTTTCCATGCTGTATATCGAATCTAAACTAAACTGAACTAAATTAAACTAAACTAAACTAAACTAGTAGGCCAATTACTGGAGAATACCCTTGCGGTCACAGGGAGAATGTGTAAACTCCACACCATTTGAGGTCCGGATCAAACCTGGGTCTCCAGCATTGTGAGGCAGCAGCACTACCAGCTGCGTTACTGTGCCACCTTAAGCCTCTCTTAATGAGAACAGCACACCACGAGGAACATTAAATATTCCCAACAGCACCTCTCAGATATGGAAGAAACTCCTTTTCAAAGCAATCACCAGTTCTTTGCTGATTGATTGGCATATTGAAATTGCTCATCATTTCATCAACGTTCATATTGGAGATTTAATTTGATTTCCATTTGATAAGTTAGAAAGGGTGTCCATTAAACAGGAAAAAGTGAGATCATTTGAAGCCATCTCATTCTGTTATCTATGAGCTATGATTTAGGACATTATCTCTTCTAATTTATCACTGCCATTAAAGTTTAGCCATGCAGATATTTCAATTGACTGAAAATGTAGGTCTAGAGATTTATTAGAAAATACAGGAAAAGGATAAGAATCTGAAAAAGACACTTACAATGCGATTTATATGCAGGATTAATTACATGTCTCTACGAAGAGTAAAATGGTTTTAATATGATACACGTGACAACTAATTTATATTGCATAAGACTGGAAACTTTACATTGTTACTTATCACTGAGATTTTTTATCAAACCTATGTTTTTTTAATAACAACATTTTAAAAATGCTCAAATTTTCTGAGTTCATAACACAGTGGAGAATAATTAGGTTTTTTAGAATAAACCGGCAACCTTTGTGATCATTATTATAATTTCAATCCACTAATGACAAGATTTATCAAATTGCTGTGATTACTGATTTCTAATTTAGCACTTTCTCTGGCTCATTATGGCCATCCATTTCAGTCTGTGTACTAATGCTGTACTGTTAGCTGTATTGATCAATGATTAACACATTCATGTGATGTTGCACTGCTAAGTTTTTATAACAATGACTTAATAATTTTTTTTAATTTCACTGTCTAAATTCGTATAGGTCAAAGATAGAACAAGAGGTTTGTTTTGTCTGTGAGTGTGTGAGTGTGTGTGAATGTGTGTGCGTGTAGGCTGATGGATGGAGCAAAGGCCAGAAATAAAGGGATAAAGATGTGAGATGTTTGAAGATTTGTGGATTGAGAAATCAGAGGAAGGAAAGTAGCGGATGGAGAAATATAGCTGTCGGGGAGTCCAAGTGAGTGAAAGATGGGAGTGGAAAAGGGGGAAGAGGAGAAGCACGGCAGAGAGTTGGGGGGGGGTGGTAGGCGGATCGGGAGAGGCCAGGGGGGTGATGTGAGGGAAGAGGGGGTGGGGAGGAAGGGTGGTTGGGGGAAATATGTGGGAGTCCATAGTGAGGTTACCTGAAAGGGAGAGAAGAAAGAGAGGTGTGGGGGGAAATTGGAGAATCCAATGTTCAGTTAGAGGTTACCTTGGGCTCCAATGTTCATACCATTGGGCTGTGAGCTACCCAGGCATAATATGATTTGTTTAAGAAGGAACTGCAGATGCTGGAAAACGAAGGTAGACAAAAATGCTGGAGCAACTCAGCGGGTGAGGCAACATGGAGCAAAGGAAATAGGCAATGTTTCGGGTGGAGACCCTTCTTCAGACCAGGCATAATATGAGGTGCTATTCCACCAGTTTCAGATTCAGATTCCAGCTGCTCCACTTGTCTCTTTATTTCTCGCTGTCCATCTTTCGATTAGTGGTAGACAGCTAAATGAGGTGGAGACTGGAGACACAAAGAACAGCAAATGCTGGAGTACATCAGGTCGTGCAAAAGAGAGAGTGCAGAATATAGTGTTTCAACTACAGAGAAAATGCAGTTTAAAAAAGTGCAAGGGCAGGTTGGAAGATTGGGAATCCATCTCTGGTATATGAAAAGTCTATTCAAGAGTTTGATAATAGCAGGGAAAGAACAGTTCGTGAATCTAATGGTAAGTGCTTTCAAGTTTTTGACTGGTGGGTGTGAAGAGAAGAGAGAATGACTGGAGTGTGACTGGTCCTTGGTTATGCTGGTTACTTTCCCGAGGCAGCGTGAAATATAGATAGAGTCGATGGGTGGTAGAGGCGGTCGTATATGGACCAAACGCAGGTAGGTGGGACTAGCGTAGATGGGCAAGTTGAACCGATGAGCCTGTTCCCACGCTGTAAGACTCTATGACTATATTTATGAGCATGCTCAGGAAAACATGAGAGAAAATGTGATTCTTTTGGTATGAAATGTCTCAGGTGACTGTGAATGTTGGTCCCTCTGATAACACTGCAAATACTTAGTGTTTTAGTGAAGGTGAGTTAAGATTAGATTTTCCGAATTATATGAATACATTGTTCGATAAAATTATATATGTGCGAAGAAAATAAATTAAATCTTAACACAGGCCATTTCACTATTGGCAAAATATTACAGCCAGATATTATAACATCAGTAATTTTATCTTCTAATTATCACCATGTATTAGGGAGCCCTTTATGTGTTTTTAATGCCACTTCACAGAATTGGACATGGGTTTAATAATGCAGTAAATGATTAAAATAGTTAAAAGACTGATTTCCTCACATATTCATTGGTAGGTTCAATTAATACGTAGTTCTTAATGTCCTTTTTTTTAAAAAAGATGTGCTACAATTGATACAATAACAATTAGGTTGTTATGGGACTGGTTTTCCCGAGGGCCACACTAATGATCTCGGGACCTGAGATCAAATCCCACCAGGGCACTTGGGGAATTTAAATTAAACTTTAAAGAATTGGAATTTAAATTATTGCATTAGTAATGACAAAATAGCTGGATTATCAAAAAATAAATGCATCTGATGCACTAGGGAAATAAATCTGTTTAATGTGACTCCATAACACCGACATAATTTAGTAAGTCACTCAGCTGTATCAAAAACACAATGAACAAAAAAAGGATTAAAATGAATGAAGACCAAGAGTTGGAATCGACCTGGGGACAGTGTTCAGACATTTGACTCGACAAAAATTTCCTCTTTAATGTCTGAGCACTTGCGCCTAAATTTAAGAAAAAAGGTCCCTACAAATTGTGCGGCCACGGTGGTGCAGGGGTAGAGGTGCTGCCTTATAGAGCTTGCAGCGCCGGAGACCCAGGTTTGATCCAGACTACGGGTACTGTCTGTACGGAGTTTGTACGTTCTCCCCCGTGACCGTGTGGGCTTTCTCCGAGATCTTCGCTTTCCTCCCACACTCCAAAGACGTACAAGCATGTAGCATTCTACTGCAGTTGTGGGTCGCGTACACCTGGAGTATTGCGTACAGTTTTGGTCTCCAAATCTGAGGAAGGACATTATTGCCATAGAGGGAGTGCAGAGACGGTTCACCAGACTGATTCCTGGGATGTCAGGACTGTCTTATGAAGAAAGACTGGATAGACTTGGTTTATACTCTCTAGAATTTAGGAGATTGAGAGGGGATCTTATAGAAACTTACAACATTCTTAAGGGGTTGGACAGGCTAGATGCAGGAAGATTGTTCCCGATGTTAGGGAAGTCCAGGACAAGGGGTCACAGCTTAAGGATAAGGGGGAAATCCTTTAAAACCGACATGAGAAGAACTTTTTTCACACAGAGAGTGGTGAATCTCTGGAACTCTCTGCCACAGAGGGTAGTTGAGGCCAGTTCATTGGCTATATTTAAGAAGGTGTTAGATGTGGCCCTTGTGGCTAAGGGGATCAGGGGGTATGGAGAGAAGGCAGGTACGGGATACTGGGTTGGATGATCAGCCATGATCATATTGAATGGCGGTGCAGGCTCGAAGGGCCGAATGGCCTACTCCTGCACCTAATTTCTATGTTCTATGTTTCTATGTTTCTATGTAGGTTAATTGGCTTGGTGTATGTGTAAACATAGAAACATAGAAATGTGTAAAATTGTCCCAAGTATGTGTAGGATAGTGTTAATGTGCGGGGATCGCTGGTCGGTGCGGACTCGGTGGACAGTTTCCACACTGCATCCCTAAACTAAACTAAATTGATTAGCCAACACCATCATACTTACAGAAACATGCACTTCAGTTAATGTCTCAGACCTCCTCAGCTATCCTCCCAGCCCAGACCCATCTGTGATAATTGCATGGTTGTAGGGAGTTTCACTGGGAATCCACAACATTCATCCATTAAGTGGATCTCATTAAGCCTAGACAAGAACATCACCAGGAGATTGTCAGCTGGTGAATTAGGACTCCTCGTTGTTAGTTGAAGACAGTGATGCCAAACGGCGGATGTATCATGAAAATTTAGAAGATTGGGGGGGGATCTTATAGAAACTTACAAGATTCTTAAGGGGTTGGACAGGCTTGATGCAGGAAGATTGTTCCCGATGTTGGGGAAGTCCAGAACAAGGGGTCAAAGTTTAAGGATAAGGGGGAAATCTTTTAGGACTGAGATGAGAAAAACATTTTTCACACAGAGAGTGGTGAGTCTGAGGAATTCTCTGCCACAGAAGATAGTTGAGGCAGTTCATTGGCTATATTTAAGAGGGAGTTAGATGTGTCCCTTGTGCCTAAGGGGATCAGGGGGTATGGAGAGAAGGCAGGTACAGGATACTGAGTTGGATGATCAGCCATGATCATATTGAATGGCGGTGCAGGCTCGAAGGGCTGAATGGCCTACTCCTGCACCTATTTTCTATGTTTCTATGAAAACAACACAACTTGTTGATCTCACGTTGATAACAGCATCAAAGCTCTGGTCTAGCTACGTTAGGCCAGGAATATCATGGACAATAATACAACTAACAGAAGGAACCTCCATAAACATCCTCATTCACGCTGAGATATGGAGAGCAGCAGGTGGGTGCTTGGAACAAAAGCATTTACCATCCTCCATAGCCTAAATGGATGGTAAATTTTGGTCTCCTCTTGAGATCGTCCATTATCACAGAAGCCAATCCATATAATATCATGGAATGTTTGAACCACACTATACGGCAACGTTTGTTGGCCCTGACAATTTTCTTCCCAGGAAGCTGAAAACGAGGCCTGTTGCCCAGAGACATTGAAAGTACCAGTGAATTTATTGTTCATGACTTTAACCGCCCAAGGCTGGAAAATACCTGGGGTCAGTGTAACTATTGTCACTAGAGCTAAATCATGACGCTCCTACCTTACATACAGCACCATCGAAGTATCATCACTACAAGAACGACAGCTGTTTAAGATGGTGGTTCACCACCTCCTGCTCAAAGTCAATAAGAATGGGCCATAGATTCTATCCTTGAGACTGAAATCAGTGTCCCAGGAATCATTAGTGGGATGCCATAATACTGAGGAGTGGTGTCCCTTAAAATTACCAGCAACCTTTCTATTCTTTAGAGAGGTTTAACTTAGTTTAGTTTAGTTTAGAGACACAGCACGTTCACACTGACCAAGATACCTGAACGTTAATACTATCCTGCACACACTAGGCACAATTTACACTTATACCAAGCCAATTAACTTATGCACCTGTCCCACTTAGGAAACCTGAACGGAAACCTCTGGAGACTTTGCGCTCCACCCAAGGTTTCCGTGCAGTTCCCGGAGGTTTTTGTCAGTCTCCCTGCCTGCTTCCACTACCTGCAACCTCCGGCAACCACCTGCAACCTCCGGCAACCACCTGCAACCTCCGGCAACCACCTGCAACCTCCGGCAACCACCTGCAACCTCCGGGAACCGCACGGAAACCTTGGGTGGGGCGCAAAGTCTCCAGAGGTTTCCGTTCAGGTTTCCTAAGTGGGACGGGGGCATTTTAGAAACCTGTATGGCTTTGGAGTGTGGGAGAAAATCGAAGATCTCGGAGAAAACCCACGGGGTCGTGGGAAGAACTTACAAAATCCGTATAGACAGCACCCTCAGTTGGGATTGAACCTGGGTCTGTGGCGCTGTAAACGCTGCAGGGCAGCAACTATACCGCTGCGCCACCATGCCGCCCTCCTTTCAGGCGTGGAATAGTAGTGCATAAAGGCACTCAGGAGTACAGCAGCAAGCAGTACGCGACCCTCACAAGCATGGAATGAACAATTTGGTTTTAATCACACGAATCGTGTATTTGGGTTTACATGATTATCGGGCAGATAGTTATTGTGAAGTATTAACCATTGAGATGCATTAACCATTGCGATGCATTAACCATTGCGATGCATTAACCATTGAGATGCATCAACCATTGAGATGCATGAAACATTGTGCTGCATTAAGCTGACTGCTGAGCCAGGTTTCTGAAAGCCACTGCTTTGCTTGAGACTCACCAGGTCACAGCGTTTATCAGTGGTATTGCTGAAGAAACCAAACCTATTTACTTGCAGAAAGCAACATATTTATTGCTGCTGAAAGCAGTCACGCCATCACGGCCCATTTCTGAGTTTCCAGGGAACTGACTATATATAGTAAACCATAGGAGGTAATTGTGGGATCTGTCCACCAGATGGGTTTTTACTGGTGTTTGTGCAGATATTGGGCTGATGACCAACTGCTAAACAGTAATTCTACAGAACACAGAACAGCACATTACTTGGCCGACAATGTCTGTGCTGAACATAATGTCAAGTTAAATTAATCCCTTCTGCCTGCTCCTGATTCCATATCCCTCCATTCTCTGCATATTCATATATCTATCTAAAAGCTTCTTAAACACCACCATTGTATCTGCTTCCACTTCCAACCCTGGCACCGTGTTCCAGGCACCTACCCTGGTGTAAAATACCTATGCCTCAAAATCTTTCCTCCTCTCGCCAATGCTCTCTAGTGTTAGGCGTTTCAGCCTGGGGGAAATGTTCTGACTGTCTGCCCTATCTATGCCTCTCATAATTTTATATATCAAGTCGCCCCCTCTGCCTAAATGATTCAGAGAATAACAATCCGCGTTTACCAGAAAGCTGCCTGGATCAGAAGGTATTTGCTGTAAGCAGCGGTTGGACAAATTTGCATTGCTTTCTCGGGAGTATGGTCATATGGACATGTACATGGGTAGGAAATATTTAGAGGGATAAGGGGCAAACATGGGCAGGGGAAACTAGTGTAGATGGGGGCATTTTGTTGGGCATAAGCAAGTGAGGCCTGTTTCCATGCTTTTTGACTATGACTCTAACTTGGCTAATCTGTACTGTGCAGATTGGCAAATTGCTCGTTTTCCATATTAAACCCTGGAATGTACTGGAGAACAGAACAGAACAGAAATTGGTGCAGCTGACATCCGGCCCCAAAGTTTGACTCAGCGTTTAATCCAGGAACAGAGTTCAGGCATGTTGGGCCAAGCATGCAGATATTCCTTGCTTTCTGCACCTCTGGATGGGTCTATTCATTTGAATGGAATCACTGACAAAGTATGTATATATTTCCTCTATCTTACTTTAGCTAATTGCTTATAATTAGTTTCAACAACTAACTTGTCGTTAAGTAATTTGTCAGTTTGCATTATACACTTAGATCATTATAATTATTATTGTGGATAGGCATGCTGAAAAGGGAGAGGTTATTTGTCAACATCTAAATTCTATGTACTAGTCAAAGGCGGCATTACACATTACAGTGTTTTCAATCATAGACCAAACATGTTAAGATACAAGGAACTGCAGATGATGGTTTACTGAAAAAGATGCAAAATGCTGGAGTAACTTAGCAGGTCAGGCAGCATCTCTGGAGAACACGGATATGTACTGTTTAGGGTTGGGATCCTTCTTTAAACTGAATTTGGCTCTTTTCATGTTCTTCGGCAGCTAGTCCAAATATGTTGACGTCACAGAGTTACAGTGGGCTGGGGTTAGCCACTGTCTTGGCAAGTTTCAAATATATAGACCTCTGAATTTCAGTATCAGAAACAACTTCCTCTCCTTATCCCTGCCATGTGAATTATTTTTATTGAGGAAAATTATTTATTAATTAAAAAATAGCTGGAGAAGACTGATTTTATGCTTCTTATTACTGTAATACATCTAGATGCGAGACGATATGCTAGCATATGATAAGGAGGTGGGAAACATGACACTCTAGTGTAGAGACAGTAAGTTCAGGACAGGGAATCCCCTGTTGACATAAAGGGAATAACAGGGTCCCAAGTTTTTCTCTTCTTCCTTAACAAGTTCTAGTAACTATTCGTAGTTCACCAGTAAAAACTTGACAATGGATTTCCCATTCACATAAATTCCAGAGGGGAAGACCAGCGACTAATAGTGAGTTGGTTAATGGTGTGAATATTGAGTTCTCTAACTTCAAGGTCCTAACCTGCCCAAACATTCACTATAACTCAGGCCCTCAAGTACTGACAACACTGTTGTGAATCTTCTCTGCACTCTCTGCAGCTTAATGACAACATTTCTATAACAGGTTGACCAAAACTGAACACAATACTCCAAAGGCATCCTCACCAATGTTTAGTCTAACTGTAACATACCATCCTAACTTCTATACTCAATACCCTGACTGATGCCCCTAAAGTCCTTCTGCTGTGACCAACTCCCACTTATTGTAAGCATCATATTTGAGTCCTTAGAGTCATAGAGTGATACAATGTGGAAACAGGTCCTTCGGCCCAACTTGCCCACAACATGTCCCAGCTACACCTGCCAGCATTTGGCCCATATCTCTCCAAACCTGTCCTATCCATGCACCTTAAGTGTTGGGATATTCCCTGCCTCACCTACCTCTTCTGGCAGCTTGTTCCGTACATCCACCGCCCTTTGTGTGAAAAGGTTACCCCTCAGTTTCCTATTAAACCTTTTCCCCTCCACCTTAAACTGAGAGACAATCATACTGTAGGTAATTCAGCAAGAGTTGTAATCTACAATGGACAATACTGAATCTACATTGGCTGCTTTAATAAAGACAAATAAACATTTCATGATTGTGTAATGGTTAGAAAATGGTCACAATTCATGTCTGAGATCTGTGAGGCCATAAAAAGCTCAGAACCAGCAGGAAGGATGCATGCATGTGAAAAACCTGGGAGTAGGGGTTTTCCTGCAGGGTTTGACAAGGTTTAACAGTAGCATATGTTTCAAATAATCAACAGGTTTCCTGTCATGTAGGCTGACAATTAAAGCTCCCCCTTCCCTCTCTCCCCGCCCTGTTTATCTCTGAGAATTTACTGTCTTACCCACAACATCCCAACGTGGGAAACAACAAAGAATGACATGAATCCTAACATTGTATCTATGCCAAAAACAGAATGGGTTTAATGGAAAACGTTGCTTTACTGCAGCGAGAATCCTCCCTGCTGTGGTAAAACGGTGTTTGATCACAAATCAGCAGTGTTACAGCAGAGGAGGCCTGGCCGGGACAGTGATTGGGCTTTCCGAACACATATAACCAGGAGGTTAGTTCTCTTTGAAGCTTGTGGCACTAAAGCAAAGAGAATAATTCCTCCTATTTAAGACTTAAGATCTAATGTACCAGAAACCCAATGTTCTTTGAAGGCCAAACTTTATGCAGGTAGAACTGAACAGCTCAGGCGGTGAGTTTTCACTTTTTTTTGCATTTGGAGAGTAATGATTGTTGATATTCTCAGCCATTTGTTTTTATCCATTCAGTTGCAGATATTGGGCAATCCCTAAACCAAACTAAAATTATCATCACCTTTTTAGTTCAAGCTGACTCATAGAAGCAAATACAATCAAAAGACTTTTCACATTCTGAAATTGTAGAGTGATTTCATTTCCTCTCTCTCTCTCTCTCTCTCTCTCGCCACATCCCTCCCACAATGAATTATAATTGCCCATAAACATCAGCTCTGTGTGGGTTTAAGAAGGAACTGCAGATGCTGGAAAATCGAAGGTACACAAAAATGCTGGAGAAACTCAGCGGGTGCAGCAGCATCTATGGAGCGAAGGAAATAGGCAACGTTTCAGGTTGAAACCCTTCTTCAGACCTCTGTGTGGGTGCTGCCTAACTTGAGACAGCCCACTGAGTTATTTCCAAGGACTTACCTTTAAGGATACGCAATGGAAACAGGCCTTTTCGGCCCACCTAGTCCGTGCTGACCAGCGATCATCACTGTACACTAGCACTATCTTACACACTGGGGACAATTTACAACTTTTACCGAATCCAATTAACCTACGCACCTGTATGTCTTTGGAGTGTTGTAGGAAACCGGAGCACCCGGAGGAAACCCACGCAGTCACAGGGGGTGACGTACAAACTCCGTGCAGACAGGATGGAATCCGGGTCTCAGGCACTATAAGGCAGCAACTCTACCGCTGCGCCACTGTGCTGTTCCTGTTTTATTTTATAATTCAAGTCTTCAGCACCTGCAATACATTGCTTTTTATTGTATTTACAGGATGTGGCCATTGCCAGCAGGCCAGCATTTATTACCCAACCATAATCCCCCAGCAAAGGTACTGGAGACCTTCTTGAAGTATTGTGTCTGTGTGGGGAATGTTTTATCCCCATTAAACAAATTGTGCTCATCTTGACCATTGTCTATGACATGTGCACATGTGCCTATCCACAAATATGCATTTGACACAAAAGTGGACAGTTCAACCCTCATTCCAGTCCACCACTCCGTGTGCTGCAAAACGCAAGGTGTCAGAATTCACAGTCAGAATAATAGATGCACTTTGAATCTTAGAACAAAGCAATGAGATTAGCAACTGTAGAACAAAGCAGGGAGCACATAATCAGGTTTTATGTTCATTTTATTTATAACTTCAATTCATATTAATGAGATCTTTTTTTGCAATATCTCTGGGTCAACGGCCATGTAACAAAACGCTAATCCAAGCCAAAGTCTCACCACGTTATGCAGCTGGAATTCATGAAATTTTAATCTACTCAAATTTGGATTTATTTAAACATTGTTCGTTTTCATTCATGTCTAATTGGCTATTAAATATTGCTTGGAAAAATCTTGAAAAACAACTTTGTTATAAATTTGAAACTGTTTCAAAAAGTGCTCTTACCATGTTAGATTTTGTTTCCAGGAACGCCAGTTTCCAGGCCCTGCCACAGACAATAACAAATACATTTTTAGAAAATGGTTTCACTGATTTGGATTTATATTTTTTCTGCAATATGTCAACAAGGTGCACAGAAACCTATACTAACTACCTTCTGATTCAAGAATAAGCTACATTTCCAAAATGCAGGATATTTGAGATTGTTAGATTGCATAAACGATAGTCCTGTTAATGTATCCAAATGATAGTCCTGTTAATTCCCAGCCAAATTTCAGGCGATAAAGTTGAATTGTGCCTATGCTGGAGTGAAAAGGTGATTTTTAAAAAGGGGCATCACAGTGGTGCAGCGGTAGAGTTGCTGCCTTACAGCGCCAGGGACCTGGGTTTGATCCTGAATACTGGGTGCTCTCTGTGCGGGGTTTGCACGTTCTGGTCGGGGTGGCAGAGGAACAACTCCAGGACTGTTTGGAGTCTGTAGACTGGGCAATGTTCAGGGACTCGGCAACGGACCTGAATGTATACGCCACAGTCATTACAAAAATGTGTAGAGGACTGCATCCCAACAAAAACCTTCCATGTGCTTCCCAATCAGAAGCCTTGGATGAACTATGAGATCCGCACTCTTCTGAAGTCCAGACACCGGGCATTCATGTCTGAAGATACTGTGGACTACAAGAAGTCCAGATACGACCATCAAAAAGGCCAAAAGGGACTTCTGCTCCAAGCTGGAGGATGACAGATGTTCGGCAGCTGTGGCGGGGTCTGAATGCAATCACCTCCTACTAGGCAAAATCATGAGGCAGCTCACATGTCAGCGATACATCACTCCCTGATGAACTCAGTGCGTTTTACGCACACTTTGATAGAGAGAATACTGATGTGCCTTCTCGAGCCCCCATTCGCTGCGATGGCATTTCTGTCACGGTCACAGAGGTCGACGTCAGGAAATCCTTCAGAGGGGTGAACATTCGGAAAGTGTACCCCCCCCCCCCCCCCCCGATCATGTTGACTCATAAATCTCAGCCAGTTCATCAGCAATTTCGTCTCTAGCTTCCCAGTGTCCTTGGATATATCTGATCAGGCCCGGGAGAGTTCTCTGCCTTCAAAGGCGTTAGGAACTTCAGCACCTCCCAAACCGTGAAGCCACCTACATTGACTGTCTAAGTTCCCTTGTCCTCATGTTTAGTTTAGTTTAGTTTAGTTTAGTTTAGTTTAGTTTAGTTTAGTTTAGTTTAGTTTAGTTTAGTTTAGAGATACAGTGTGGAAACAGGCCCTTCGGCCCACCATTTCCGCGAATCCCCGAATACTAACACTCTCCTACACACACTCGGGACAATTTACAGTTTTTACCAAGCCAATTAACCTACAAACTTGTATGTCTTTGGAGTGTGGGAGGAAAATGGAGTACCCGGAGAAAGCCCATGCAGGGAGAACTTACAAACCTTGTACAGCCAACACCTGTAGTCAGGGATGAACCTGGGTCTCTGGCGTTGTAAGGCAGCAACTCTACTGCTGTGCTGCCGGGCCTCCCATGTCTTTCATCATGTCTTTCTCCACGGTAAAAACAGAGGAGAAACACTCATTGAGGACCTTACCCATCTCCTTTGGCTCCGCACGGAGACAACTTCTTTAGCCTGCTTCTCAATTCCCCTATTCCTCTAGGGAAACACTTAATCCCAGCTGCCTATTCCTATAAGTTTGTTTCTTGTTCTTGACCAGAGCCTCAGTTTCTCTTGACACTCAAGCTTCCTTGCGCCCACCTGCCTTGCCATTCACTCTTAACAGGATCATGCATGCCCTGAACTCTTGTCAGCACACTTTTAAAAAGGTGTTTTGAATTTTCTAATCTTCCAGCTCACTGAACATTGTCATCAAATTGCCCGTAGATTTCTCGGCAAATAACATGCTGTAGCATTTTGATGAATGACTGCAATAATTATCTTCTAAATTGAGAGCATCAGAGATATTTGCTCCTGGGCCCAGAGAGTTAGATAAGCTGCCCAGCTTTTATCCTCATAGGCCATGCCTTTGGCTCAACATCAATAAGACAAGCGCCCCCCCCCCCCTGCCAGACGAGGAAGATAATTTACTGGAAGCTTGCCAAATAATAATGGAGCGATTTACGGAATGTGGGCGGCACGGTGGCGCAGCGGTAGAGTTGTTGTCTTACTGCACCAGTGACCCGGGTTCAATCCTGACTAAGGGTGCTGGCTTAACAGAGTTTATATTTTCTCCCTGTGACCACGTGGGTTTTCTTTAGGTGCTCCGGTTTCTCCCACATTCCAAAGATGTGCAGATTTGTAGGTTAATTTGCCTCTATAAAAAATGTCCCTAATATGTAGGATAGAACTGGTGTGAATGGGTAGGAAGGAACTGCAGATGCTGATTTAAACCGAGGATAGACACAAAAAAACTGGAGTAACTCAGCGGGACAGGCAGCATCTCTGGAGAGAAGGAATGGGTGATGTTTCAGGTCAGGTCTGACTCGGTGGTCCAAGGCACCGGCTTCCTCACTGTATCACTCAACTCAACTCAACTCAACTCAACTCAACTCAACTCAACTCAACTCAACTCAACTCAACTCTGATACCCACATTTAAACAGTACTGGGTACAGACACTGTGGAACAATCACAGTAATTACAGTCTGATCAATGTTTAAACTTGTGAAGATGTAGTTGAATAGCTTTTGGTCTTCTTGTGCTTGAGTGGGAATGGTGGATGCATGACATGACTCACAACCCTGGTCTCTTGCAACGTTAGACAGAAATTCCCAGTTGGAGTCGAGATGGAGCAAGTGAATTGCTGCTGGTGGGGGGTGGCAAAATGGAATAAACACATTTTGAGTCGAGTTATATTGTAAAGCAGGGATTGATAGGTTCTTGATTTGTTATATGTCCTGAAAACAAAACCATTTCTTGCCGGGCTGCTTCTCGGAATTCGTACTACACGGGCCCTTCTGTATAAATTGGGAATGACAGTGAAATAACTAATGCAGAACGGTGATGTGCAAGGGTCTCCCCCAGGACCCTTCCTCTATGAATCTGAATCGTGGACATTCTATTGTGAAGCAACTGCAGAAAGTTAGAGATTGTAATCCAGTTTTCAGATTCAGATTCAGATTCAATTTTAATTGTCATTGTCAGTGTACAGTACAGAGACAACGAAATGCATTTAGCATCTCCCTTGAAGAGCGACATAGCAAACGATTTGAATAAAAAATAATAAGTGTCCGGGGGGGGGGGGGGGTGGTGATTGGCAGTCACCGGGGTACGTTGTTTAGTAGGGGGACACCCGCCGGAAAGAAACTGTTCCTCGACCTGCTGGTTCGGCAAGGGAGAGACCTGTAGCGCCTCCCGGATGGTAGGAGGGTAAACAGTCCATGGTTGGGGTGAGAGCAGTCCTTGGCGATGCTGAGCGCCCTCCGCAGACAGCGCTTGCTTTGGAAAGACTCAATGGAGGGGAGCGAGGAACCGGTGATGCGTTGGGCAATTTTCACCACCCTCTGCAATGCCTTCCGGTCGGAGACAGAGCAGTTGCCATACCATACTGTGATGCAGTTGGTAAGGATGCTCTCGATGGTGCAGCGGTAGAAGTTCACCAGGATCTGAGGAGACAGATGGACCTTCTTCAGTCTACTCAGGAAGAAGAGACGCTGATAAGCCTTCTTGATCAGAGTAGAGGTATTGTGGGTCCAAGAGAGGTCATCGGAGATGTTGACTCCCAGGAACCTGAAGCTGAAACACGTTCCACCTCCGTCCCGTTAATGTGGATGGGGGTGTGCGTGCCGCCTCTGGACTTCCTGAAGTCTACAATGAGCTCCTTGGTCTTCTTGGAGTTAAGGGCCAGGTTGTTGTCTGTTTATATGTCCTAAGTGCTGGACCTCCTCCCTGTAGGCCAGCTCATCGTTGTTGCTGATGAGGCCAATCACCGTTGTATCATCTGCATCTTGATGATGGTGTTAGTACCATGTACCCAGGTGTCTGTCATAGGTGAAGAGGGAGTAGACAGGGGGTGCACACAGCCCTGTGGAACGCAGAAGGGTGATGTGAAGAGGTGTGCTTGTCTAACCTCAGGACTGGGGTCTCCTGGTTAGAAATCCAGTATCCAGTTGCAGAGGGAGGGGTCGATGCCCAGGTTACCGAGTTTGGTGATCAGTTTAGATGGAATAATGGTGTTGAATGCTGAGCTGTAATCGATGAACAGCATTCACAGGGGTGAATGAGGTGAACTTTAAGAGGTTCAGAAATTCCTGCAAGCTATTCCTGTGGTACTGACACGACTCTGAATCAATGTCACTGCCTGGCAGGATGGGAGAGTTGTGCAGCAGGTAGTGCTGCTTCAGTGGCAGGAGTTCGATCCCGAGGAGTCTCTGTGAATTTTGCATGTTCTCCCTTTGACAACATGGATTTACCCCGGATACTCCTGTTGCCTCCCACATCCTTAAGATGCATCAGTTGGCAGGTAAATTGCCCCCTGTAATTTAACCCCTGTGCATGTGGGTGACAGGAGAATTGGGGGAGTTCAGTTTAGTTTAGTTCAGGTAAAAACAGGCCGATTGGCCCTCTGAGTCTGCACAAGGCCAATTTACACAGGCCAATTAACCTACAAACCTGCACATGTTTGGGATGTGGAAAGAAACCGGACCACCTGGAGATAACACGCGCAGTCACAGTGAGAACGTACAAACTCCACACAGAGCTTGTGCACATTCACACACACACGCGCGAGGCTTTGGAGGCTCAATCCAGCGCTAAATGCGGAGATTTTAAAATCGGGATTACAAAAACTTGGGGGGATGTCCCCCACCTCTCAAAACATGGGGGGGACGTGTCCCCTCTGCCCCCCCCCCCCCGGGTTTTCCGCCCCTGCACACAGACAGCACCTGTAGTCAGGATCAAACCGGGTCTCCGACACTGTATGGCACAGCTCTACCGCTGCACCACTGTGCTGCCCCAAATTAATGAAAATGTATTCAAGAAAATGGGTCACAAGGAAATAAGTGGAGAAAGTGACTGTTGCAAATGCTCTGAGAACTACAGGGATTGAATGGGCAGAAAGGCCTCCTTCTATATCTTAGAAAATATGCGATGAGAATATGGGAATACAATTAATGAATTTCAGAATATCTGAATCCTTTCCGCTTATTTCATTTCTCTCTATAACAAAGGAGGTGCTTTTGTCTATCAGCTCACAATGTAATCCCATCAATCTTATTCCCCCATTTTATGATTTGAGGTGTTACAAACAACCACCACTCCACATTTGCTAAATGCTACAGCTAGCACACACAGTGGAACACGCATCTCCCACAAGGTAACGACAAGCTAATTACAGGAATACAAAACAGTTCTCCAGTCTCCAATGGGCGGTCACGGTGGCGCAGCGGTAGAGTTGCTGCCTTACAGCGAATGCAGCGCCGGATACCCGGGTTCGATCCCAACTGTGTGGAATTTGTACATTCTCCCCGTGACCTGCATGGGTTTTCTCTGAGATCTTCGGTTTCCTCCCACACTCCAAAGACGTACAGGTTGTAGGTTCATCGGCTTGGTAAATGTCAAAATTGTCCCTAGTGGGTGTAGGATTGTGCCTGTTTCAGCATTGTATCTCTAAACTAAATTAAACTAACAAACAACTAATAGAAAATAAATAGAAAAGGGAGAAAACCCACCATGTCCCTTCTCACATTGAAGATTTTAGAAGAAATATTTTATTCTTGCAGGAAGGCTATTTAATTTGGTTGAGCAAACTTTCAGTCAGCACAGAAACAGGGCCTTCTGTCCAACCTGTCAATACTGGGCATGTGCCTGCGTTTGGCCCATAGCCCTCTAAACATAACCTTTCCATACATATGTCCAAAGGACTTTTAAAATGCATAGTTGTATCCTCTTTTTTAGCTTCCTCTGGTGGCTCATTCAGATACAGATTACCCTTCAAGGAAAGTGAAAGAAAATGAAAGAATCCTCTCTCACATGCTTATACCCTCAAGTTTAAGAACCCTCTACTCTGGGAAAAAGATTGTGAGCGTTCACTTTTTCCATGATCTCAGTACATCTCAGTAAGTTCATCATTTACCCTCCTATACGTCAAACAAAATAGTCCCAGTCTATTCAACCTCTCCATATAACTCAAGTCCACAAGCCTAGATAACATCCTGGTGAATCACTTCTGCACCTTCTCCAACTTAATGACATACATCCTCTAGCTGGGTGACCAGAACTGCTTAAAGCCCTGTCCTACGGTACGAGTTCATTCCAAGAGCTCTCCCGAGTTTGCCCTGATTCGAACTCGGTAAATTTACGGTAACGGCCACTCATCGGTACTCGGGGCTCTCGTGGACATTTTTCAACATGTTGAAAAATCTTCACGAGTCTTCCCGTGCCTACCTGTCATTAGCGAGTCTTCCAGAGTACCTGCCGTTAGAGTTATGAGCCGCAAAGAGACGTCCCCGAGCTCCGACGTACTCGCTACGTTCATTCTCTGTGCTTACCACGAGTTTGATTTTTTTTAAACTCGGGAGAGCTCTTGGACTGAACTCGTACCGTGGGACAGGGGTATTATTGTTCTCCAAGTGTGGTCTCACCAACAACTTATACAGCTGGCTCTTGATGTCCCAGTTATTGTATTCATTACCTTCTGCAACGAAGGCCAGCGTGCCAAACACCTTCTTCACTTCCTCGTCCACCTAACTCACTACTTTTAGGGAACCATGCATCAGTTTTCCCAGATCTCTCCATTCTGTACCACTCGCCAGCGCGCTGCCTTTAAGAAACATAGAAACTTAGAAAATAGGTGCAGGAGTAGGCCATTCGGCCCTTCGAGCCTGCATCGCCATTCAATATGATCATGGCCGATCATCCAACTCAGTATCCCGTACCTGCCTTCTCTCCATACCCTCTGATCCCCTTAGCCACAAGGGCCACATCTTAACTCCCTCTTAAATATAGCCAATGAACTGGCTTTGACTACCCTCTGTGGTAGAGAGTTCCAGAGATTCACCACTCTCTGTGTGTAAAAAATGTTTTCCTCATCTCGGTCCTAAAACATTTCCCCCTTTATCCTTAAACTGTGACCCCTTGTTCTGGACTTCCCCAACATCGGGAACAATCTTCCTGCATCTAGCCTGCCCAACCCCTTAAGAATTTTGTAAGTTTCTATAAAAATCCCCCTCAATCTTCTAAATTCTAGCGAGTACAAGCCGAGTCTATCCAGTCTTTCTTCATATGCAAGTCCTGACATCCCAGGAATCAGTCTGGTGAACCTTCTCTGTACTCCCTCTATGGCAAGAATGTCTTTACTGTGTAAGTCCTGTCCTGGATTGACACACCAAGTGCAACACCTCACACTTGTCAGAGTTGGCTTCCATTTGTCATTTCTTGGTCTACCTTTCCGACTCAGAGTTTAGAGATACAACAGACCCACTCAGGCCCACTCGGCCCACTCAGTCCACACCGGCCACCAATCACATGTTCACCAGTTCAGTGTCATCCCACATTTTGCATCCTAAACATCAGGGACAATGAAAAAAACCAAACCTGCATGCCCAATGATTGCGAAATAGAGCACTCAAAGAAAACCCTCGCGGTCACAGGGAGTACGTACAAACTCCACACAGACAGTACCTGCAGTCAGGATTGATCCCTAGTCTCTGGCGGTGAGGCAGCAGCTCTACTGCTGAGCCACTGTGCTGTCCACTGATATAGATCCTGTTGTAAACTTAGATATGCTTCTTCACCATCCACTATACCACCAATTTTGGTGTCATCTGCAAATTTACTAACAATGTGAACTACATTGTCATCCAAATTATTAATGTAGATAACAAACAACAGCGGACCCAGCACTGATCTGCATGGCACTCCACTGGTCAAAGGCCTCCAATCAGGAAAACATTCCCCCACAACTACCCTTCGATTCCTTCCTCCAAGCAAATTTTGAATCCATTTAGTTTAGTTTAATTTAGAGATACAGCACGGAAACAGGCCTTCGGCCCACCCAGTCCTCGCCGACCACACATTAACACTATCCTACACACACTAGGGACAATTTACACATACACCCAGCCAATTAACCTACATACCTGTACGTCTTTGGAGTGTGGGTGGAAACCGAAGATCTCGGAGAAAACCCACGTGGTCACGGGGAGAACGTACAAACTCTGTACAGACAGCACCCGTAGTCGGGATTGAACCCGGGTCTCTGGCGCTGCGAGCGCTGTAAGGCAGCAACGCTACCCCTGGGCCACCGTGCAGCCCATTTGGCTCACCTTGCATTCCATGCGATTTAACTTCCAGACTAGTCTACCATTAAGAACCTCGTCAATGGCTTTGTTAAAGTCCATATCGGCAACGCCAAACTGCCCTGCCCTCATCAATCTTCTTGGAGACCTCTGCAATAAACTCTATCAGATTTGTGAGATATGATTTTCCAAGCACAAAGCCATGCTGATGATGCCTAATTAGTTCCATGTGTATCCAAATGCTGCTAGTTCCTGTCCTTATCTCCTCTAACTCCAACCGCTTACCCACCAATAATGTGTGGGAAGGAACTGCAGATGCTAGTTTACATTGAAAATAGACACAAAATGCCGGATTAACTCAGCGGATCAGGCAGCATCTCTCAAGAAAAGGAATAGGTGACGTTTCAGGTCGAGACCCTCTTTCAAACACCATAGAGAGACTAACCTGATAAAGTCTGAAGAAGGGTCTCGACCCAAAACGTCACCTATTCCTTTTCTCCCGAGATGCTTGTCCCGCTGAGTTACTCCAGTTTTTTGTGGCCACGCACCATTGTCAGGATCACCAGCCTTTAGTTTTCTGTCTTATTCTTGCTACCCTTCCTAAATAACAGCACAGCATTAGTCTCCCTCCAGTGTTACCTAACTTTACCTGTAGCTAAAGATGATGCAAATATCTCTACAAAGGCTACCATGATTTCTTCCCCACCTTCCCACGAGGTCCTGGGATGCACTCAGTCAGGTCCTGGTGATTTATCCATCTTCTGGAGCTTTAAAACCACAAATACTGCCTCTTTAGTAATTCATGTATGAAGTAAGGCATGGTATTTTCTATGCCAAAATTTAATAGCTTCCTCGATCTTCTCAGTACGATCTCTGAGCATTTTCCTTTACCTCGCCTGCCAACTCCATTTCATGCCCTCTTTTTGCCTTCCTACTTGCTTTCTTGTGTACATCTACATTTTTATACTCACGGACGGATTCATTTGATCCCGACTACCTAAATCTGATGTATGTCTTTTTCCTGACCAGGGCCTTAACACCTCTCAATAACCGGAGTCCGGTAAACCTGCCACTCCTACCATTCACCCTAAGAGGAATCCACCATTCTGTAGAAGGGTCTCGACCCGAAACGTCACCCATTCCTTCACTAGGATTATGGTCACTGGTTGCAAAAGACTCCCTCACTGACATTTCAGTCACTTGCCCTAACTCGTTCCTTCAGAGGAAGTCCAATAGAAACATAGAAAATAGGTGCAGGAGTAGGCCATTAGGCCCTTCGAGCCTGCACCGCCATTCAATATGATCATATCCTTAAACTGTGACCCCTTGTTCTGGAATGTTGTGCCCTCTCCTGTAGGTCCCTCTATGTATTGATTAAGAAAGCTTTCTTGCACACATTTAATGTATAAGACCATTACATTAATGTCCATATTCGAGAAGTTGAAATCTCCCACTAATATCACTGTGTTATTTTTACAGCTATCTTCAATCTCTCTACATATCTACTCTAATCCATGCTGACTATTGGCAGGCCTATAATAAATCCCATCAGTGATCAATGTCTTCCTGCTTCAGTTCTCTCCATGTAACCACACATGAATATCCTCTCTGACTACTGTAGTTATGCGCTGCCAAATCAAAAAGCCAACCCACCTTCCCCACCCTCTCTTACTTGCCTCTCTACCGTACCTGTAGCATTTATTAAGGGGTTGGACAGGTTAGATGCAGGAAGATTGTTCCCAATTTTGGGGAAGTCCAGAACAAGGGGTCACAGTTTAAGGATAAGGGGGAAATCCTTTAGGACCGAGATGGGAAAAACATTTTTCACACAGAGAGTGGTGAATCTGTGGAACTCTCTGCCACAGAAGGTAGTTGAGGCCAGTTAATTGGCTATATTTAAGAGGGAGTTAGATGTGGCCCTTGTGGCTAAAGGGATCAGGGGGTACGGAGAGAAGGCAGATACAGGATACTGAGTTGGATGATCAGCCATGATCATATTGAATGGCGGTACAGGCTCGAAGGGCCGAATGGCCTACTCCTGCACCTATTTTCTATGTTTCTATACCCTGAAACATTGAGCTGTCATTCCTGCCCTTCCCTTCTCTCAGCCATGGTTCTGTTATGGTTCTAATATCCCAGTCACCTAAGTCAATGCATGTCTCAAGTTGATCCACCTCACCTGTTAAGCCTCCAGCATTGAAATAAATGCAGATTAGACTTTTCTCTTTCTTCACCGTGCATCTGCCTGACCTGACTGCTAATCTTTCTCTTTGACAAAATTATTTGCCCCAACCTTCTCATCTGCCTCCCTCCCTTCTGCTCTTGGCCCCTTCCCCTTGACAGTGGTCTGTTCATTTATTTTACTAACTCCACTGTATTCTGCTCGTTGTTCAAGAGGTGGAGGCGAGATCAAACGTAGACTGGGTGATCGTTTTGCTGAACACCTTCGCTCAGTCTGCCTGAACCTACATGATCTCCCGGTTGCTAAACACTTTAATTCCCCTTCCCAATCCCGCACTGACCTTTCTGTCCTAAGTCTCCTCCATTGTCAGAGTGAGGCTAAACGCAAATTGGAGGAACAGCATCTCATATTTCGCTTGGGCAGCGTGCAGCCCAGTGGTATGAATAGTGTTTTCTTTAACTTCAAGTAACCCCGGCATTCCCTCTCTCTCTATTCCTCCCCCACCCAAGTCTCACCAGCTTCTCATTTTCACCTAACAAACAGCTAACAATGGCCTGTTTCCTTCATTATCATTACCTTTTTGCATATCTTTCATTCATTGTTCTGTATCTCTCCACATCATCGTCTAAATCTCTCCCTTTTCTGTGTCTATCCTGAACCATACTTAATCATTAAGCTGCGGGCAATTCAACAGAGAATTATCACTTCCACAAGCTGGTAGCATTTAAAAATACTGCAGTAATAATAGGTTGCAATTTTCACAAGGTGAGATCCCAGGTACGTTGAAAGTCAATATCAAAGCTTTCAGTTTTAAACATATGTCTGGAAAAAATACTGCTAGTGTAATTTATAATAGGTTTCTATTGCTGTAATATTTAAAAGGAATACTTCAATGTGAGATCCCATTAGGTCCTTTTGTGGAAAAGTCAATACTCTTTAAAGGCACAAGATGCAGCTTTGCAGACTGGTTTTATGGATATGAATGACTGGGAAACATTAACCAGTAATGTAAAAAGAAGACACAATTGGAGTCTCAGTGTCAGGCAGCATCTCTGGAGAACATTATATGGAAAGTGGAGAGTTTCTCGGTGTGCTACAGTAGCCTATGGTCCAGGAAAACTGGGAATCAAACTTCAGCGACTGCACTTCCTGAGGAACTAAAATCCCCACCAACATCCTCAGGACTTTCTACAGGGGTACGGTGGTGGAGTCTTCCGTACTTGTGTAAATGCAAGCTCAATGGAAGGCTCTTTAAGAGATCACTAAAGTATGAACTGTTCCAGAGCCGCAGTATTGCTAAGGACAAACTGCACCCCCTTCACATACACCTGGATCTCCTGCCATCAGGTAAGAGATATTGAAGCATCAAAGCCCGGACTACAAGACTGCTAAACAGCTTCCTACCACAGGCTGTGAGGCTGCTAAACAGTCACTCTGTACTCACAGTTACCTGATTCTGCGGCTGGCAAGGACACTTTAATAACTGGCACTGGCCATTCAAATCAGCTGCCCCCGGACATTTTTATGATTGGTTTACTTTAGTTTAACATTGTGTTTTTACCTGCTTTTAACTATTTATACTGTTCCATCAGGGACTGGATTGTTTTTAGTGTTATTATGTGTGAAATGTTTTAAATTTCATGTGCGATGCTCCGCTATTCCCTGGGAAACGTCTTTTCATTTTGCACTGTACAACTGTTGCTTGCAAGATGACAATAAAGGTTGATTGATTGATTGATTGATTGATTGATATTTGATGTATTGGGTCGGGACCCTTCTTCAGACAGATTGTGGTTTTGGGAGAGGGGTGGGTGGGGAAGGGAGAAAGCTGGAAAATGTCCTAAAATGGAAAGCCTCACCTTGAGAGTAGATGCAATGGAGACGGAGAAATTGAAATTGACGGAAACTAGGTCTCTGTTCAAGGAAGAACCGAAGGGCCTTTAGACCTTCCTTGAGGGGTATGGAGATGTAAAGGGATTGAACATTCATGGTAAAGATGAGGCAACGGGAGCCGAGAAATTAAAAGTTATTAAAGAGTTGAATGCCATGCGAGGTGCCTCAGATGTAGGTGGGAAGGGACTGGACAAGGAGGGATAGGATGGAATCAAGGTATTTAGTTTAAGATACAGCGTGGAAGCAGACACTTTGGTCAACTGAGTCCACACCAACCAGCGATCTCCGCACATTAACACTGTCCTACACACTAGGGACAATTTACACATATACCAATTTACACTTACACTTACACAAGCACTGTAAGGCAACAACTCTACCACTACGCCACCTTGCTAGAATTTAGAAGATTGAGGGGGGATCTTATAGAAACTTACAAAATTCTTAAGTGGTTGGACAGGCTAGATGCAGGAAGATTGTTCCCGATGTTGGGGAAGTCCAGGACAAGGGGTCACAGTTTAAGGATAAAGGGGAAATCCTTTACGACCGAGATGAGAAGACCATTTTTCACACAGAGTGGTGAATCTCTGGAACTCTCTGCCTCAGAAGGTAGTTGAAGCCAGTTCATTGGCTATATTTAAGAGGGAGTTAGATGTGTCCCTTGTGCCTAAGGGGATCAGGGGGTATGGAGAGAAGGCAGGAACAGGATACTGAGTTGGATGATCAGCCATGATCATATTGAATGGCGGTGCAGGCTTGAAGGGCCGAATGGCCTACTCCTGCACCTATTTTCCATGTTTCTATGTTTCTATGTTTGCCGCCATATTTGGAGATGAATTCTGGGAGGCAGCAGCAGGCGGAAACAATGGGTCTGCCGGGCAATCCTGTTTGTGGAGTTTGGGATGGAGATTCAAGCGGGCAGTGCGGGGTGGGGAGGTAAAAGGTTGGAGGCGGTGGAAGAGGGATTGCCAGAGGTGAGGAGATCAGTAACAGTCTGGGAGATGATGGCCTGGTGTCCATCTGTGTGGTCATGGTCAATGGTAGGGATGAGGAGATATCCGAGAGGTGGCGCCTGGCCTCAGCATGGTAGAGGTCAGCCTGCCAGGCTACAACAGCACGTCTCGTGTCAGCGAGTTAATAACAATTTTGGAATTGTTTTTTAGTGAGCAGAGGGCTGTGCATTCAGAGGAGGTGAGATTGGAGTGGGTAAGAGGAGCAGATAAGTCAAGATGGTTGATGTTAAGCCGGCAATTGGAACTATTCTACTTGGGTAGCTTACAACCTAAAGGGCCTGTCCCACGAGCATGCAACCTGCATGCGGCGAGCGCGACCAAACCGGAAGCGGGGGCCGCACGGAGGTCGAGTGATCCCCGTACAGGGCCGGTCCCATCAGCATGCAACCTGCATGTGGCGAGCGCGACCAAACCAGAAGCGGGGGCCGCGCGGAGGTCGAGTGAGTGACGTGAAGTTCGAGCGAAGTCCGCGGGAAGTTCGCGTGTGACGTACGCTGTCAAGACGCTGCATACTGCGTCGAGGCGCTGCGTACGCCCATCGAGGCGGTGCATACGGCGTCGAGGCGGCTGCAAGCCGGCAGGCCGTTGTCGCGCGGAATTCTTGAACAGTTTTTTGCACGATGTCGGGATCAGCTCCGCACAACTCCATACGGTTCCGGCGATCGAAGTGGGACCGGCCCCGCGAGGCCGTACGGCTCAAGCAACCACGTTAGGTCGCGCTTGCCGCGTGGAGTCGCATGCTCGTGGGACAGGCCCTTAACTGTATGAACATGGAATACTCCAATTTTAAATAACTAACCTACAAACTCTCCCCCACTCCCCCTCCTTCCCACTCTTCCCTGTGCCCCACCTGGATGCATACCCTTGTCCTTCCCACCCTCCTATATTCCTTCCTCTTGCTTCATAATCTGCACCTATCCTTATATCACACCTTTTGTCTTTTCATTTCTGGTCTATATCCAACCATTCACCTATCAAAACCCCCCTCAACAGTATCTACCTATGACTCGCTGGGGTCTGTCCTGCCCCTCCTCTCATCCTGCTTTCTCTCCCCACCACAATGATTTGAAGAAAACACCAGACCCGAAACATCACCTATCCATGTTCTCCATAGATGCTGCCTGACCTCCTGAGTTACTCCTCATCTAGTTCGCAGTGGAGGTATTGTGACTTCAGATCGAATTTGGAGAAAATCTTCGCCTTGGACAGCTCAGGGAGTACATCTTCTATGACTGGTAGTCTGTGGATCTCCCTTTTCACAACTTTGTTGAGGGGTCTAGGATCTATGCAGAACCTCAACTCCGTGCTGTCCTTTTTCTCCGTAACGACCAGCCTGCTACACCATTCATTTGGTTCTTCGACTTTAGTCAAGATGTCCTGCTTGACCAGCTTCATGAGACCGTTCATGACCTTCTCTTTCATGGTTACAGGTACCGCCTTTGCAGAACACTGTGATGGGGTCACATGCTCCGTCCTAGTTATCAACTTGACCTTGCCAGGCAGTCTCCCAGGTCTTTCGTCGTCAAAGGCATCTTTGCGGCTCTTGAATAATGAGCCAACCTCGCTAACAGCATTCAGGCTCTTGAAATTCTCGTAGTGAACCGTGATGAGTTTTATCTGTTGTGCAGCTTTGCCGCTCAGGAGCGATGTGAGCCAGCCTTCCTCTACCACTATGAAGTGAACACAGTACTTGTTGTTCGTCTTGTTCTTGATATGAGTTACTCCAGCACTTTATGTCCTTTTTGGTAAACCCAGCATCTGCAGTTCCTTATTTCGCCGTTCAATAATCTTGTTAGGAATGTAAATAAATTCAGTGAAATTGCTGAAGCCGTGACGTTTTATTAATCCTTTCACCGCACAGAAGATTATCTTTCAATTAAGATAATATCAGTTGATTTACACCATCCATTGCAATTATACTCAGTTCTCTTAGATATTTCTGAAGCATGCAGTTTTCAACCTGTCGAGAGATTGCACTGGGACAAAGACTCCCGAAATGTCAAACAGCCCTTGTTTAAACAGACTATTATACTGATTTCCTAATAGCACAATGACATTTAAATGTGAACATTGCAAATGCATACTAGAGCTCAAATCTTCTGAAGCTCTTGTTGTTTGTTGGGCTTATTATTGAGTGAAGCCCTCTGAACATAAAAGAAAGTTAGCATTCTCATTGTAAATTTGATTTGAATAGTTAAATTGCGAGGTGTAGGCAGTAAGTAACATGATAGATTGAATGAATTTGGATTCCTGGTGCAGTGCGTTCTCGGCTGATAGTGTGTATCGGGAATTAATCTGTGCAAATCGACACAGAACCCCACAAGATACTGTGCCTTTTTTTCCCATTGTTCTTGGGATGTAGGCGACAGTGATACTGCAGCATACTGTATAACATCTCCCTTGTGCTTTGAAAGTGATTTGGTGCGAGCATCAATGGAGGGGGGCTGGAATTGTTGAATCGGGCACCAGCAACTTTCAAAGGGCTGTTGGCTGCCCTTGGGATTGTAATATATATTTTTTTAAAAGAGAGAAAAATGCTTCAGGCCAGGAGAGCCTGGTTGATCAGTTAGCCTCTGGCAGTCAAGTGAAAGGTTGTATCGTAATGAAGGGCAGGACTTTTACAATGGGGGCATCAACTGAATGGGGTGTAGGGGTGGGGAGGCAAAGGAGGAATGGGCAAGTGGGGGTTGGGGAAAAAAATATATTTTTTACAGCCTCACTCGAAGCATTCACTTGAACAGGCATTGAGTGATTGAGGCAATTTTCAGATAATCCAACTACATTAATCAAGAGCTCCGATATGAACAAAATTTGTAACCTTGATAAGCCTTGAACAGCGAGTGTCTAGGCTCAACGTTTTTAAAGCCTTTACAAATCTGAAACCATAACACCCAAATGCTGCTGAACTAACATCGCTAAAATATTCAGTTGCTACTGATGTGATCTTAATTTTTGCTCTTTATTTCCTAACAAAAGGTTCAGAAAATAAAACAATAGGGGCTCTGATGTCTCAGCAATTTAAACTAGTGAGTCCTTGCTTGATGGGTTAACTGAACTCGAATCCGTAGGGAGCCTGCAGGTAACATCAGTGCCTAACGGGTAAGGAATAGAACATTAGGCATGGCGCTACAGCAGAAATCTAAACGACGACTCCTGTTGGAAATGTGCATCGACATGTTGCAGCAATGTATAGAATTAGGCCATGACGATGACCTCGCATTTGACATTTATAATCGTTCAGGAAAGGTATATGGTCTGAATGACAAATAAAGGATTCAATTCAATTCAAGGATTCAATTCAATTCAATTTGTATAGGACTTTACGCCAATAAAGGAAAAGAAATAAATACATTTCCAGCATTTAAAAAAAAAAGCTTTTTTATAAACCAAACAAAAATCTCCATTTGCGTAGGAAGGGACTGTAGATGCTGATTTATACCGAAGATAGACATCAAGTGCTGGAGTAACTGAGCAGGTCAGGCAGCATCTCAGGAGAAAAGGAATATGTGACGCTTTGAGTTGGAACCCTTCTTCAGACTGAAAGTAGAGGGGGAACAAATCAGGGTCGGCACCAGATGACCAAGGAAGAATGGAGCCCATATTGGCCCGTAGTCTCTATTTGTTTTTCCTTATTTGTTTGATCTCCATTTGTTTATTTTCCTTATAGAAACATAGAAACATAGAAAATAGGTGCAGGAGTAGGTCATTCGGCCCTTCGAGCCTGCACCGCCATTCAATATGATCATGGATGCTCATCCAACTCAGTATCCTGTACCTGCCTTCTCTCCATACCCCCGATCCCCTTAGCCACAAGGGCCACATCTAACTCCCTCTTAAATATAGCCAATTAACTGGCCTCAACTACCTTCTGTGGCAGAGAATTCCAGAGATTCACCACTCTCTGTGTGAAAAATATTTTTCTCATCTCGGTCCTAAAAGACTTCCCCCTTATCCTTAAACTGTGATCCCTTGTTCTGGACTTCCCCAACATCGGGAACAATCTTCCTGCATCTAGCCTGTCCAACCCCTTAATAATTTTGTACATTTCTATAAGATCCCACCTCAATCTTCTATATTCTAGCGAGTACAAGCCGAGTCTATCCACTCTTTCTTCATATGAAAGTCCTGACATCCCAGGAATCTTTAATTAAAGACTGAACCACTGTTCATCAGTACCTACAAATGACTTGTCCAAGTGCCCAATCTTCATGCATGAACATAGATTATAATAGGCTATTAGCTGTGTTAAGTATTCCAGCCAAGTTCAATATAGCATTCACATAACATCTACACAGGAGCAATCTCTATTGAGGAAAAAAAACATGAATGTGCACAGAGGCACAAAGAACTGGAATCCTGTGTTGATCACAAACTGCTTGATCTTATAGAGGTGTATAAAATCATGAATAGCTTGAGTAGATGCACAGTGTCTCTTGCCCAGTGCAGGTGAATGGAGGACCAGAGGACATAGCATTCGTAATAAGGTGAATGAATTGAATGCGCAGTTAGTAGTTAAGGGATATGATATAGTAGGAATTACGGGGACATGGCTCCAGGGTGACCAAGGCTGGAAGCTAAATATGCAGACCTATTCAATATTCAGGAAGGATAGACAGAAAGGAAGAGGAGGTGGGGTGGCATTGCTGGTTAAAGCAAGGAGAGACCTTAGCTTGGATGCTGTAGAATCGGTATGAGTAGAACTGGAAAAGCCAAGGGCAGAAAACACTTGTTGGAGTTATATACAGACCACCAAAGAGCAGTAGGGAGGTTGGGGATAGCATCAAGCAGGAAATTAGGGATGCGTGTGGCAAAGGTACAGCAGTTATCATGGGTGACTTTAATCTACATATAGATTGGGCCAAACCAAATTGGTAGCAACGCTGAGGAGGAGGATTTCCTGGAATATATACGGGACATTTTTTTTAAACCATTATGTAGATGAACCAACTAGAGGGCAGGCCATCCTAGACTGGGTATTGTGTAATGAGGAAGGATTACTTAGCGATCTTGTTGTGCAAAGCCCTTTGGGCAACAGTGACCATAATATGGTGGAATTCTGTGTTAGGATGGAGAGTGACCCAGTTAATTCAGAGATTAGGGTCCTGAACGTAAAGAAAGGAGACTTTGAAGGTATGTGACAGGAATTAGATAGACTGACAAATTAAACTTAAAGGGGAGTGGAGATGTAATGGCAAAGATTTAAAGACCGCATGGCTGAACTCCAAAAATTGTTCATCCCTGTCTGGCGAAAAATAAAACGGGAAAGGCAGCTCAACTGTGGCTGATGTGGGAAATCAAGGATAGTGTTAAATACAAGGAAGAGGCATATAAATTGGCCAGAGGAGGCAGCAAACTGGAGCACTGGGAGAAATTTAGAACTCAACAGAGGAGGATAAAGGGCTTAATTAAGAGGGGAGAAAAAGAGCATGAAAGAAAGCTTACGCGGAATATAAGAACTGACTGTAAAAGCTTCTTCAGATATGTAAAAAGCAAAAGATTAATAAAGACAAAGGTAGGTCCCTTACAATCAGAGACAGGTGAATTTATAATGGGAAACAAGGAAATGACAGAACTGTTAAACGAGTACTTTGGTTCTGTCTTCACTAAGGAAGACACGAACAATCTCCCAGAAATACCAGGGGATCAATGATCTAGTGGGAGGGAATCCACATCCAGAACCAGTTTAGGAATAAGGTGTAGGCCATTTAGGACTGAGATGAGGAAAAAAAATTTCACGCAGAGAGTTGTGAATCTGTGGAATTCTCTGCCACAGAAGGCAGTGCCACAGAAGGCAGTGCGACCCCTCCCTCTGCAACTGGATACTGGACTTTCTAACCAACAGACCCCAGTCTGTGAGGTTAGACAAGCACACCTCTTCAACCCTCACCCTGAACACCGGCGTTCCTCAGGGCTGTGTGTTGAGCCCCCTCCTCTACTCCCTCTTGACCTATGACTGCACACCTGTGCATGGTACTAACACCATCATCAAGTATGCAGATGATACAACGGTGATTGGTCTCATCAGCAACAACGATGAGCTGGCCTACAGGGAGGAGGTCCAGCACTTAGCAGCATGGTGCGCTGACAACAACCTGGCCCTTAACTGCAAGAAGACCAAGGAGCTCATTGTAGACTTCAGGAAGTCCAGAGGCGGCACGCACACCCCCATCCACATTAACGGGACGGAGGTGGAACGTGTTTCTAGCTTCAGGTTCCTGGGAGTCAACATCTCCGATGACCTCTCTTGGACCCACAATACCTCTACTCTGATCAAGAAGGCTCACCAGCGTCTCTTCTTCCTGAGGAGACTGAAGAAGGTCCATCTGTCTCCTCAGATCCTGGTGAACTTCTACCGCTGCACCATCGAGAGCATCCTTACCAACTGCATCACAGTATGGTATGGCAACTGCTCTGTCTCCGACCGGAAGGCATTGCAGAGGGTGGTGAAAATTGCCCAACGCATCACTGGTTCCACGCTCCCCTCCATTGAGTCTGTCCAAAGCAAGCGCTGTCTGCGGAGGGCGCTCAGCATCGCCAAGGACTGCTCTCACCCCAACCATGGACTGTTTACCCTCCTACCATCCGGGAGGCGCTACAGGTCTCTCCGTTGCCAAACCAGCAGGTCGAGGAACAGCTTCTTTCCGGCGGCTGTCACTCTACTCAACAACGTACCTCGGTGACTGCCAATCACCACCCCCCCCCCCCCCCCCCGGACACTTATTATTTTTTATTCAAATCGTTTGCTATGTCGCTCTTCAAGGGAGATGCTAAATGCATTTCGTTGTCTCTGTACTGTACACTGGCAATGACAATTAAATTGAATCTGAATCTGAATCTGAATCTGAATCAGTGGAGGCCAATTCACTGGATGTTTCCAAGAGAGAGTTAGATTTAGCTCTTAGGACTAAAGGAATCAAAGGATATGGGGAAAAGGCAGGTACGGGGTACTGATTTTATATGATCAGCCATTATCATGTTAGAAACATAGAAACATAGAAACATAGAAATTAGGTGCAGGAGTAGGCCATTCGGCCCTTCGAGCCTGCACCGCCATTCAATATGATCATGGCTGATCATCCAACTCAGTATCCCGTACCTGCCTTCTCTCCATACCCTCTGATCCCCTTGGCCACAAGGGCCTCATCTAACTCCCTCTTAAATATAGCCAATGAACTGGCCTCGACTACCCTCTGTGGCAGAGAGTTCCAGAGATTCACCACTCTCTGCGTGAAAAAAGTTCTTCTCATCTCGGTTTTAAAGGATTTCCCCTTTAACCTTAAGCTGTGACCCCTTGTCCTTGACTTTCCCAACGTCGGGAACAATCTTCCTGCATCTAGCCTGTCCAACCCCTTAAAAATTTTGTAAGTTTCTATAAGATCCCCTCTCAATCTTCTAAATTCTAGAGAGTATAAAACAAGTCTATCCAGTCTTTCTTCATAAGACAGTCCTGACATCCCAGGACTCAGTCTGGTGAACCGTCTCTGCACTCCCTCTATGGCAATAATGTCCTTCCTCAGATTTGGAGACCAAAACTGTACGCAATCCTCCAGGTGTGGTCTCACCAAGACCCTGTACAACTGCAGTAGAACCTCTCTGCTCCTATACTCAAATCCTTTTGCAATGAAAGCTAACATACCATTCGCTTTCTTTACTGCCTGCTGCACCTGCATGCCTACCTTCAATGACTGGTGTACCATGACACCCAGGTCTCGCTGCATCTCCCCCTTTCCCAATCGGCCACCATTTAGATAATAGTCTGCTTTCCTGTTTTTGCCACCAAAATGGATGACCTCACATTTATCCACATTATTCACATTATCCACATGTTGAATGATGGTGCTGGCTCAAAGGGCCGAATGTCCTACTCCTGCTGCTATTTTTCTATGTTTCTGTTTTAACGCGGGCAGGTGGGACTAGTGTAGCTGGGACATGTTGGCCGGTGTGGGCAAGTTGGGCCAAAGGGCATGTTTCCACACTGTATGACTATGACTCCATAACTCAATGGCATCAGTGGAGGGCATGGATAGACGATGTTTCGGTTCGGGTCCCTTCACAACGGCCGATTATCTAAAAAAATAATCTAATCTGGGGTAGATTGGGATTTTCTAACCTGGTATCATGAAGATTCAGCAGAGATTAGCTCCTCAGCACACAAGGCAAGAGAAGAATGTTTTATTGTACTATATGTACAGAAGCAGAAATTCTTACTTGCGGCAGCAGAACAGGTTTATAAACATAGTACTCAATTGATAAAATAATATCAGTTCTAGGCACCACAATTTAGGAAGTATGTGATTATACCAGGGGGAATATGGAAGAGAATCCCAGGACATTGGCTGGGATAAAGTATTTCAGATAGAGGAGAGACTATACCGACTATGTTTCACTTCTTTTCTATGCAGTGAAAGGCGAGGGAACCAGAATGGGGTGTACAAAGCCATGCAGAGATAATGAGAAACTTTGCTTGTTGGTAAAGGTGGTATAATCAATGGGCAAAGGTTGAAGGTGAGAATAAATTATTTCAGAAGTGGGTTTGGGGATAAAATTCTTTCACCAAATGGTGGACAATATCTGGAATGCACTCCCTCCACCAACCTCTCCATCAGTGGGAGTGGATCAGATTTACTTAAAACATCAAAAGCATAAAAAGCTACAAGGAAACTGCCAGGAAATTAGTACAGGGTATACATAGGTTTGTGATGGATGGTATGCACGTGATGGGTCAAAGGGCATGCTTGAGCACTATATGACGACTGTATATCCTTGCAGCACAGTGGTGCACCGGTAGAGCTGCTGCCTTACAGAGCCTGAGAGTAGGTTCGATCCTGGCTATGGGTGCTGTCTGTACGGTGTTCGGAGCGGGAGGAGCTGTGGTGGCGCGCTGCTGCGGCCCGACCCCGGAGATTCGGAGGCTGCAGTCGCAGGTCTGGTGGACGGTGACACCGGGAGCCCGCGGGTCCCTGGTGCGAGACCGCTTTTCGGGGCTTCCGCAACGGCGACTTCTCCCGCCCGAGTTGCGGGGTTGAGGATGACCTGGAGCGGGGCCTTACATCGCCTGGCGCGGCTTTAAATGACCGCAGGGACTTGCTAGCCCCCGCCGGGGGCTCCAACATCAAGACCCGGAGCACGGCCTTGCATCGCCCGGCGCGACCTTAATGGCCGCGGGACACTTACCATCGCCCACCGGGGGCTTTGACTCTGACATCGGGAGGGGAATGGGGAGTGCAGGGGAGAGATAAGACTTTGCCTTCCATCACAGTGAGGAGGAGATACGCTGTGATGGATGTTTGTGTAAATTATGTTGTGTCTTGGTTCTTCTACTTGTTTGTATGACTGTAGAAACCAAATTTCGTTTGAACCTCAATGAGGTTCAAATGACAACAAATAAATTGTATCATTGTACCTTCTCCCCGTGACCTGCGTGGGTTTTCTCCTGGAGATTCGGTTTCCTCCCAGACTCCAAGGACGTACAGGTTTGTTAGCTAATTTGCTTGGTAAAAGTGTGAATTGTCCTTAGAGTATAGGATAGTGTGAGTGTGTGGGGATCACTGGTCGGCGCGGACTCGGTGGGCTGAAGGCCCTGTTTCCGTGCTTTATCTCTAAAAACTAAAACAAATGCCTAATCTGTGCAGGTATAAATCAACATTCTTTCCTCAGTTGCCCTGCAGTCTCTGCTCAATAGATTGGCTACTTGTTTATAGCACTCTGCACAACACATGGAAACATAGACACAAAGAAAATAGGTGCAGGAGTAGGCCATTCGATGCTTCGAGCCAGCACCGCCATTCAATATGATCATGGCTGATCATCCAAAATCAGTACCACGTTCCTGCTTTACACTCACTGGTAAATTATTTTATTAGATAAGATACAAGATAAAGAGAACAAGACCGATAGACTTACAATGCATCATCAGCGCTGTCTGCACTAAGTGTCAGTTTTGACCCATCCTTCAGGTGAAGCAGCAGCATACATTCCCTGCCGGTTTCCTCTGGTGGCAATCCACCTGCAGCAGTAAAGAAAATGTTATATAAATTTCGAAAAAAATATATAGGTTAAAGAGAGAGATTCTGCCCGGTTTCAGGTGTTTCCATAGAGAACTGTATGTAAAAATAGGCATTTTGTTTTGGTTTTCAGTTTAGATAATAGCATCATCAGCGCTGTAGGTGCACTAAGCCCTTCGAGCCTGCACCCCATTCAATATGATCATGGCAGGTGAAGCAGTACCAGCCTTCTCTCCATTCCCTGCCAGGGCCACATTTCCCTCTTAAATATGCCAATGTGGCAATCAACTACCCTGCAGCAGTTCCAAAAACTCTCTGGTGAAAAAAATTTCTTCTATCTCGATTTTAAAGGATTTTCCCCCTTATAATGACCCCTTGTCCTGGACTTCCCTAAAGAGAGACAATCTTCCTGTCGCCTGTCCCACCCCTTCAGGTGTAAGTTCCATAGATCTTCTAAATTCTGAGATGTAAAAATAGGCAGTCTTTCTTCATTTGGTTTTCCCAGGAATCAGTTGGTGACCTTTCTGACTGGTATGGCAAAAATCCTTCCTGGAGAAAACTGTACGCAATACTCCAGGTGTGGTCTCACCAGACCCTGTACAAGCGCAGTAGAACCTCTCTGAATGAAAGGCACCATTCGCTTTCTTTTCTGGGCACCGATGGTACACAAAAATCCTGGAGAAACTCAGCGGGTGCAGCAGCATCTATGGAGCGAAGGAAATAGGCAACGTTTCAGGCCGAAACCCTTCTTCAGACTCTTTAAACACTGAGAGATTGAGATGTTTGGTGGACTGTGTGGGGTGGGAGGACCCGTTGCTCCTCCCGTGCAGCAGGTGGTGCTGCACAGGACAAAGGGAGATGTTTTGTATATAGTTTATCCTGTCGGCAGACAGTATGCGGGCAGCCATTGAGACTAGTCTTGCTGCCAGCATTGAGTTTTAAAATCACACGCTTTTGCCTTGGTGCGATGTTCGGCAATACATTCGGTAATCGGTTGCCATTCATGTTGCACCGTCCGGTAGAAATCAAGTTTTGTCCAGACCTAGAAAACGAACACGAAGGAGATGCAGCATGGAAACAGGCCCTTTGGCCCATCGCATCCACGCCGCCCATCGATCGCCCATTCATGGAAGATAGACACAAAATGCTGGAGTAACAGCGGGACAGGCAGCATCTCCGGAGAGAAAGAATGTGTGACGCTTGGGGTCGAGACCTTTCTTCACCCGCTAGTTCTATGTTATCCCACTTTCCCATCCACTCCCCACACATTACAAACAATTTACAGTGGCCGATAACCTATAAATTTGCACCTCGATGAGATGTGGGAGGAAACCAGAGCGCCCAGAGGACACCCATGCGGTCACAGGGAGAAGGTGTAAACTCCACACAGACAGCAGCCGAGGTCTGGATCGAACCTGGGTCTGTGACACCGTGAGGCAGCAGCTCTACCCGTTGTGCCACTGTGCCGCCCTAATATTTCAAAAATATTATTCAGATCTTGCATTATTTCAATGTTGTGGTGACAATTATCCTGCTTTAAACTCTTTTTATGTTCCATGTGCACCTTGCTTAACATGAGATTGGATGTACATTAACAGGGCGGCCGACCGAGATCAACGCCTACAGACCGGTGGCCCTTACATCCCATATCATGAAAACAATGGAGCGGCTACTCATTCGTCTCCTGAGACCACAAGTCCAGCACGCACTCGACCCACTACAGTTTGCATACCAGGAGAACATTGGGGTGGATGACGCAGTCGTCTACATGCTGCACCGGATCTACTCCTTTTTGGACAAACCCGGTGGCTATGTGAGGATTATGTTCTTCGACTTCTCAAGTGCGTTCAACACCATCCAACCCCTGATTCTGAATGACAAGCTTAAGAAGATGGGGGTGGATTCCACATTTATCTCCTGGATATTCGACTACCTGACGGGTCGACCACAGTTTGTCAAGCTGGGGGACAGTGTCTCTGGCACAGTGGTGTGCAATGTTGGAGCCCCACAGGGAACGGTTCTGGCCCCGTTCCTCTTCACCCTGTATACAGCAGACTTTAACTATAAGTCTGACACGTGCCACGTACAGAAATATTCAGATGATACAGCGATTGTGGCATGTGTAAGGAACGGGCAGGAGGAGGAATATAGGAACTTGACCAGTTACTTTTGTGCCTGGAGTGAAGAGAACTGTCTCATCCTGAACACAACTAAGACTAAAGAGATGGTGGTTAACTTTGGCAGGTCCAAGCTCCCCCTTCAGCCGGTCAACGCTGCTGGGGCTGACATTGAAGTGGTGCAGACATATAAATACCTTGGAGTGCACCTTGTTAACAAAGTCTGAAGAAGGGTTTCGGCCCGAAACGTCGCCTATTTTCTTTGCTCCATAGAAGCTGCGGCACCCGCTGAGTTTCTCCAGCAATTTTGTGTACCTCAGAGCAGACTCTTTTTCCTCAGAAGGCTCAAATCCTTCAATGTGTGTAGTGATATGCTGCACATGCACATGTTTTACAACACTGTGGTTGCAACTGTTATTTTCTACGCTGTTGTCTGCTGGGGCAAAAAAACAAGTGAAAAAAACAACAAGAGCTGGTCAAACTGGTTAAACGAGTTAGCTCAGTGCTGGAGGGGAGAGTAGACTCTGGGATGGATGTACTTGAGAGGCGTATGAGGCACAAGGTGCAGATCATCCTGAAAAACCCCGGGCATCCCCTCCATGTAATTCTGGAGAGTCAAAAGAGCACTCGGAACAACACCCGGCTCCTCTCCCTGCCCTGTAGAACGGAGCGGTTCAGGAGATCCTTCACCCCTGCAGCTATTAGATTTTATAATTCGGACCACTAGGCTGTAGGGGGATGCATTTTTGCAATTTTTAATTTTTAATTGTTAAAAATTTTAAGTATTTATTGCTCTCAGGTCGTGTCCACAGTGTATTCTATGTGTTTTCTGTCTGCGTTCGTTTTGAATCTGTGGGTTTGTTGGTTGGGGGCTTCTGGACATCTGAATTTCCCTGAGGGGATCAATAAAGTATTTAAATAAATAAATAAAATGTTGGCATAGTGCAACTGATGCAGTTAACCTCCAGGCAACATCCCCAATGCTGAGTGGACATTTCACCACTGTGGTGCTGCCCTCATGCTTGCGCTGTAGTAAAACAGAGATAACATCTGAGGGAAAGAAAAGTCTGTAGATTTGAACGTGTTTCTAGAGAAAAATTATTTTTAAAAAACTTTGAAAACTGTACCTATAATCGATATCTCACTATTTCACTATTTCACAATTATAATTATTCATATTCTCCATGAAATCACACAGGTAAAATGGAAGTGCTAAAATTAAAAGCTCAAGGGCATTAAGCTTTTATTAGTGCTACACGTTGAATTGGTTCCAAATGGGCACAATCTGAAATACTTGCTGAGTTAGTCATCATTTAGAAAGGGCCAAGTTTGGTGGTACTAACTCTGGGAGTTATGTAGAACAGGCTAAACATTACGTCAGTCAGCATTCAACAGGGAGTTCCACTATAGTCATTGCTCTTCATTAAGCTTGTGCAGCTGAAGAAGCATCCAGAACCAGCAATGACCTCTGACTCCCACTTCCACCTTTCAAAACTGATTAAGGGGAATGTCGGGGAATGGACAAGTGAGGGGTGGGGAAGATTGGTATCAACATGGATTCTCAGCCACCCATGGTCATCAGAAAGTGAACCATGGGGAGAAAGATTACGTGAAGCCTCGGTGGAAACTTGTTTTCTGAAGCACTCTATCTGCTGCAAGCTCATAAAGTGACATGCATGGTTTTGCCAGTGAATTTTGCCCACTAATCTCCTATGTGGGACCTTATCAAATGCTTTCTGAAAGTCCGGGTACACTACATCCATTGGCTCTCCCTTGTCCATTTTATAACCATATAACCAAAACAATTAATACGCGGAAACAGGCCATCTCGGCCCTACATCAGTACCCGTGCCGAACAAATGTTTTTTTGCAAGTATGTTGGACACCTGCCTGCACTCATACCATAACCCTCTAATGGATAAATCATCCAATCATAACGATGGTCTTTATTTTTAAATTTTACCGATCGAACCTGCCTCCACCACAATCCACTGGAAGCTCATGTTTCAGGACTGGACCACTCTCTGAGTAAAGAACTATAAATAATGATCTCCTTTTACCTTTAAACTATTGTCCCTTAATTCTGAAGTCATTTCCTCTTGTTTGAATCTTCCCTATTCTCAAAGGGAAAAGCTTGTCCACATCAACTCTGTCTATCCCCCTCATCATTTTAAAGACCTCTATCAAGTCCCCCCTTAACCTTCTCCGCTCCAGAGAATACAGACCTAGGCAACATTCTAGTAAATCTCCTCTGTACTTTCTCTTTTTTGTTGACATCCTTCCTATAAATGGGCGACCAAAATTGTACACCATACTCCAGATTTGGTCTCACCAATGCCTTGTACAATTTTAACATTACATCCCAGCCTCTATACTCAATGCTCTGATTTCTGAAGGCTCTATCAAAAGCTTTCTTTACCTCATAAAATGATATGAGATGGTTTTGCCAGGAATTTTGCCCACTATCTCCTATGTGGGACCTTATCAAATGCTTTCTGAAAGTCCGGGTACACTACATCCACTGGCTCTCCCTTGTCCATTTCCCTAGTTACATCTTCAAAAAATTCCAGAAGATTAGTCAAGCATGGTTTCCCTTTCGTAAATCCATGCTGACTCAGACCGATCCCGTTACTGCGATCCAAATGTCCGCCTATCTCATCTATTATAATTGACTCCAGCATCTTCACCACCACCGATGTCAGGCTAACTGGTCTATAATTCCCTGTTTTCTCTCTCCTGCCTTACATATTCTTCACCAAAAAAGGACTAAAAGTTCTGGAGTAACTTAATGGTTCAGGCAGCAGCTCTGGAGACCATGGATAGATTCTGAAGATGGATCCTGACCTGAAACGTCACCTATCCATGTTCTGCAGAGATGCTGCCTGACTGGCTGAGTTACTCCAGCACTTCATGTCTTTTTTCTAAACCAACACCTGCACATCAGTGCTTCTAGTTCGTTAGAAGGCTTTGGACGTTTGGCATGTCCCCTACAACTATCACCAACTTCTTTAGATGCACCATAGAAAGCATTTTATCAGGAAGCATCAGAGCTTGGTTTGGGAACAGCTCCAACCAGGACCGTAAGAAACAGCAACGAATTGTGGACGCAGCCCAGTCCATCACACAAACCAACCTCCCTTTGTTTGATTCCATTAAAACCTCACGGTGCCTTGGCAAAGCCAGCAGCATAATCAAAGATGAGTCACACCCTGGCCACTCCCCCTTCTTCCCTCTCCCATAAGGCAATAGGTATCGAAGTGTGAAAACGCACACCACCAGATTCAGGGATAGTTTTTCCCCCATATCAAGCAACTGAATCATCCCACCACTTAGAATAAAGGGGAGGTCATTTAAGACTGAGGTGAGAAAAAACTTTTGCACCCAGAGAGTTGTGAATTTATGGAATTCTCTGCCACAGAGGGCAGTGGAGGCCAAGTCACTGGATGGATTTAAGAGAAAATTAGATAGAGCACTAGGGGTAAGTGGAGTCAAGGGATATGGGGAGAAGGCAGGCACGGGTTATTGATAGGGGACGATCAGCCATGATCACAATGAATGGCGGTGCTGGCTCGAATGGCCGAATGGCCTCCTCCTGCGCCTAGTATCTATGTTTGCCACAACCAGAGACCAGTGCTGAACTGCTGACTACCTCTTTGATGTCCCTCAGACTATCCTTGATTGGTCTTTACTGGCTTTACCTTGCACTAAATGTTATTCCCTTATCATGTATCTCTCTATACACTGTAAATAGATCATGTATTTCCTTTCTGCTGACTGGTTAGCATGCAAGAAAAGCTTTTCACTGTACCTCGGTGCACGTGGCAATAAACTAAACTGAACTGAACTGGAGTTCCTTGTTTCTAATCTTTTTGTATTCGCCACTCTTTCAATAGAGAACTAATTTCTGAATTCTCTGTTTGACTTTCTTGGTGACAGCCTGACAAAGAAGGCCTCTGATTATGCTCTTCATCAAGTAGTAGCATTCTCTTTCTATCCACTCTGTCAAAACATTTAATTTAAAAAAAATCCTCTATAAGGTCATAGCAACCTTCCTTTTCTCAAGAGAAAGAATAGCCAGTCTGTCCAGCAATTTGTTCGCCAAAACAAAATATTGTTAAACTTACAAAGTGACAGAAAATATTTACCTGTACATTCATATCCTGCTTTAACGCTTAAGCAATTTATTTTTAGATGGATTCTGTCTTCCAGTTGATTGCGATTGTCATCATGATAATAATAAAGGCTACCGTCCAGCCATAAATCAAACCAGTTCCTCTTCCATCGCCGAAGAACTGAGCCTGCAATGCACAACATTACTCATGTTCATAGACTACCCGTGGTAACATACAATTAAAGAAGTTACCAAAGACTTTAATATTGTTAAAAACAATTTTTAATCAATAGACAAATAAAGGGATTCCTGCCCTTTAAAAATCAAAGAGCTTCACATCATATAGTATTTTCCTCAGAATGTAATAACAAAGTCAATTGGAAAAAAAAATTTGATATAGATTCGTGATGGCATTTTTTTTAAGGTGTCCCTTTCATAAACGCAGTAGATGAAATAAAAACACTGACTTTGTCTCCACAGCCAGCCGCTCTTCACCAGAGCCATGAAGGAACAAATATCTTCGGGCTCCAGGGGCGGGGCGTGCAGTCAAGTGGGATCCAGGACAGTTCCTCAGCCTCTCGCCTGGTTCAGGCCAAGCTCGTCTTCCTTCCCGCACTTACAGTGAAGCAATTTGCCTTCGACGCATCAGGGAAACGCGGCCCCTTCTCTTAATCCTGTTCCTAATGACCGGATTAGGATTTATCGTCACCGGTTGATCCAGCTACTGAAGGCAAGAATCTTCTAGAAAGCAGGTCGAGGATGTTTTTTTACCTCGCAGACTCACACACACACAATACTATTCAGAAAACAGTTCTGGTTTGTTTCTGGCCCCCTTACCAAAACAAAAGCAAGTTTGCATTTTGTATTATTCCTTGGCAGGTTCTTCAGAGGAACTAATGCCCACATTGCCTCAAATATAAACAATTAATTATTCATTTATGCATTGTAAATTATTATGTCATTTAATTTAGGAAAGATAGAAACATAGAAAATAAGTGCAGGAGTAGGCCATTCGGCCCTTCGAGCCTGCACCGCCATTCAATATGATCATGGCTGATCATCCAACTCAGTATCCTGTACCTGCCTTCTCTCCATACTCCCTGATCCCTTTAGCCACAAGGGCCGCATCTAACTCCCTCTTAAATATAGCCAATGAACTGGCCTCAACTACCTTCTGCGGCAGAGAATTCCAGAGATTCACCACTCTCTGTGTGAAAAGGAATGAGGTTGGAATGGGCTTTTAATTTCAAAAGGCTCTCCTTTTGCAACCAGGCACTTTCTAATAAGTCCCAACTCTTATATGTAAGAAATGTGGGCAGCTTAAAAGATTTATTGATGTTGTTTAAAGAAAAAGTGCTGTAGTAGCTCAGTGGCTCAGGCCGCATCTCTGGAGGACGTGTATTGGTGACGTTTTAGTTCGGGCCCTTCTTCCAGAGATGCTACCTGACCTGCTATGTTACTCCAGCATTTTGTGTCTTTTTTTTGTAAATGGTTCCTGATATCTTGAATTTTTTTATTGCAACTTCAGTTATGATGGCATGTTAACACCAAAATATCCCACAATACGCCAAGTGCGATTGTAATCACTACAGAGTAAAATGGAGTGGTAGAACATTTTAATCTTCATTAGGTGGGTTACATTTCTGAAACCTAAAGAAGCTGGTAAGTTTGACAGAGAGTGTCTGGACTCCACAAACTTCCTTTGCTGGATACATGTTGAAAGTGCTCTTAATTTTACTTGTTAGACGCATGGCGGGAGTTCATAAGTTCATAAGTTCTAGGAGCAGATTAAGGCCATTCAGCCCATGAAGTCTATTCCGCTATTCAATCATGGCTGATCCATCTTTCCCTTTCAACCCCAATCTTCTGCCTTCGCCCCACAAAACCCTTACTAACCCAAAATCTGTCAATCTCCACATTCGAAATATCCATTGACGGCCTACAAAGCTGTCTGTGGCAATGAATTCCACAGATTCACCACCATCCTTCTCTTCTTTATGAAGGTACATACTTTTATTCTGAGGCTAAGGCCTCTGAACCTAGACTCTCCCACTAGTGGAAACATTCTCTTCACATTCACTCTAACCACTATTTTGCTATTCGGTAAGTTTCAATGAGGTCCCCCCATCCTTCTAAACTCCAGTGAGTATGGGCCTAGTGCTTTCAAAGGCTCATCATATATAGTTCTCTTGGATGATCACACATTAGCATAGGCATGAAACTACAACTCTCAGCGAGGGGGGGTTTACTGATGTGTGCTGCACCAGGTAGTGAGTGGAAAGAAAATGGAAAATTGTTAAACGATTTCCAAATGGAAATCATAGGTTGACGATTTCTCCGAGCTTGATAACCGCATCACCTATTGATCTGATGCATTGAATATTGGCATCTTATTGACTATTGATATTATTAATCTCGATAACAGTACAGTTGGGAGAGGGAGATGGAGTTTGTGCCAGCGGGTGGCGGTGCTGCTTATGGAAAAATGAAGCTTATCCGAGTGTAGTCAAATTAATATGGAGGGCAAATATTAAGAAGTAGAAACAAGAAACTGCAGATCTAAGTTTACCAAGGAAAATAGCTCAGCTGGTCAGGCAGCATGAATCAAGACATGGATAGGTGATAGAAACATAGAAACATTGAAAATAGGTGCAGGAGTAGGCCATTCGGCCCTTCGAGCCTGCACCGCCATTCAATATGATCATGGCTGATCATCCAACTCAGTATCCTGTACCTGCCTTCTCTCCATACCCTCTGATCCCCTTGGCCACAAGGGCCACATCTAACTCCCTCTTAAATATAGCTAATGAACTGGCCTCAACTACCCTCTGTGGCAGAGAGTTCCAGAGATTTACCACTCTCTGTGTGAAAAAAAGTTCTCCTCATCTCGGTTTTAAAGGATTTCCCCCATATCCTTAAGCTGTGACCCCTTGTCCTGGACTTCCCCAACATCGGGAACAATCTTCCTGCATCTAGCCTGTCCAACCCCTTAAGAATTTTGTAAGTTTCTATAAGATCCCCTCTCAATCTCCTAAATTCTAGAGAGTATAAACCAAGTTTATCCAGTCTTTCTTCATAAGACAGTCCTGACATCCCAGGAATCAGTGTGGTGAACCTTCTCTGCACTCCCTCTATGGCAATAATGTCCTTCCTCAGATTTGGAGACCAAAACTGTACGCAATACTCCAGGTGTGGTCTCACCAAGACCCTGTACAACTGCAGTGATGTTTTGGATTGGGACCCTTCTTCAGACTGAGGAAGAGTCATGACCCAAACCTTCACCGATCCAAGTTCTCCAGGGATGCTGCCTGACCTGCTGAGTCACTCCACCATTTTGTGTCTTTCCAAGACTACTATTGGTTAGATAAGATGATACTTGTAAACAAGCACCAGACACAGTATATGATTCAGACACATCTTTAATCAGCACTGACACTTAACAGCATTAAGGACGGTTGGTTGGCAGTACATCCTAGCTGCTCAGACTGGCAGTGTCAGAAACAAGTGTTAGTGTAAGTGTTATAGTGGGGTGGAGTTAGTGATGCTGGCTTATGTGTGATTGGTTAACATGCATCATCAATCTACAATACTGGTAGTTCTGAGCCTCATGTATTAAAATTATTTTATCAGCTGTGTGGATGGGAAGCAGAAGGTGGTCAAAGGTAATTCTTTGGGAGACACCAGGGTGTGGAGGCAGAAAATGAGCCTTTTATAAGAGTGCCAACAGCTCTCCAGATAAAGGTGGGACCATGCAAGGGGAGTGACGCCCAGCTGCAGAAGAAAGTTTTTTAACAAGGATATGGTGTGACCAAAGATCAGTGTTTCTTTTTTTATTTGGGATTTCAACAAACATTATGACAAGAGCATATGAGAAATGTTTAAGTGTTGATGCGAAAGCCAGCAAGATTGCTTTCAGGATAGGATATGGACAATGAATTTAGGTCAGGTGGAATTTAGTATGTGGCGAAGCTTGGAAGCATTGAGCTGTCTTGCACATTTAGATAAACACGTAATTAATTTCCGCTGCATTATTAATGTGCTTACATCCAAACCTCAAGACATAAGTAGGTCTGTAACAGCTAACAACTTAGTTGTCGTTAAAATGGTAACTGATTCATCTATCAATAGCTTCGTTACTGGGAATGAGCTGGCAATGACAAAAGCATCAGAACTTGCGAGCAATAATAAACAACTAAAATATGTACAACTGCTAAAGGCTCTCTGTGTGAAAGAAAGTGGAACAGTAAGAAAAACTATTTATGGTGATCTGTCAGACAAGCAAATCTTTTGAAAGCTGTTACAATTGTACAGTTGGCTCCAAAATTTAACTTTGATTATTAGCATCACCTACAAAAAAGAATGGATTGCAGAATATTACATGCATTAAGGACATTGGCCTAGACATTACAATCTGTGAGATGCTCTTCACAGAAAGTTGTCCGTAAGGATCTAATGATCTCTGTGGCATGGATTTCCCATTTCCGATGTCAGATCTTGTCAGGCATCCATTCCCTGAAGCAGTGGGAATTAAGCTAAGTGAACATAAGAATTTTGATGAACGTCATCGATTTGAACAGCTAGCTCAGTTTCTCCCTCTGTACTTGCGACCTATTTGGCTGGACTTTTCCAGCATATTTTTAAACTTTGATTTTGCATATTATTTTCTTAGTTTAGTTTAGTCTAGTTTTGTTTAGTTTAGTTTAGAGATACAGTGCGGAAACAGGCCCTTCAGCCCACTGAGTCCGCACCGACCAGCGATCCCCGCACATTAATACAAGCCCACACGTGCTAAGGACAATTTACACTTATACCACAAATCCAATTGACCTACAAACCTGCAGAAACATAGAAACATAGAAAATAGGTGCAGGAGTAGGCCATTCAGCCCTTCGAGCCTGCACCGCCATTCAATATGATCATGGCTGATCTTCCAACTCAGTATCCTGTACCTGCCTTCTCTCCATACCCCCTTAATACCTTTAGCCACAAGTGCCACATCTAACTCCCTCTTAAATATAGCCAATGAACTGGCCTCAACTACCTTCTGTGGCAGAGAATTCCAGAGATTCACCACTCTCTGTGTGAAAAATGTTTTTCTCGTCTTGGTCCTAAATGATTTCCCCCTTATCCTTAAACTGTGACCCCTTGTTCTGAATTTCTTTGTACGTCTTTGGAGTGTGGGAGGAAACTGAAGATCTCGGAGAAAACCCCACGGGGTCCCAGGGAGAACGTACAAACTCCGTACAAATGATTTCTGTTTTATCTCCTACAATCTCCTACAATCATGTTTTTATAAAGTGCATTTTTAAAGACATAAGCATTTCTCCATTTAGTCCATTCTCAGTCCTTTCAGGTACATCATATGTTTTTTTTTCCAGAAAGCTTTTCACACCAGTCAGTAGTTCTTAGCTCCAAGCCTCTTGCTCAAGGTACCTTTCCTGAAGGTACACTTTCCAGCACACTGTTTTTTTGTTGCAAAGAGCATCATCCGTTTCAAATGGTTGTTAGTGCAGGAGAGCTGAGAAAGAAAATGCTACGAGAATGTTTCCCAAATGACTTTGCCAGAATGTGGTCTCTGAATTTCTATTTCAAGGTGACATTGTCAGCCATACTGAGAGAGGTGTTAAACAAAACAGTAAAAATTACACTGATATTGTTACCTGTGCTACACTAATCCGTGTCTTCTTCTTGCAGCACATTGTTAATAGAGCGTAAATTAAAATATGATTCTTTTAAATAGCATTAGCAGTATGATCAAAGCACTGATTGTATTAAGGCTCTGGTATCTTAGCAACATGAACATTGAATGCACAAGTTCCACTGAAAAATTCCAGGGGAAAACTCGGCACTATTGTCAATGCTTTGATTGATGATACATGTCCCAAATTTCCCAGTGGCTTCGAGGACTCAGTCTCCTTGAAACTTTAAAGCATAGATTTCAATAAAGGATTTTTCTAGTACGGCAACCTAGATGTAACCCTGCCATATATCACCATTGGAGAGAGATTTTGGAAATATTATGGTGGCTGGAATAGACACTGCTGGAAAACCGCAAGTGTGTTACACGATGAGCGAGCGTTCATTTAACCGGGAACGCACATAACTTTCATGTTAATTTCTCCTTATTCTTATCAGTGTAGTTTGCTGGTGCTAGCTATTGTTTGTTGCCTTGTGCAGATATTCACAATATCCCATCTCATCTGTGGCTATCACCATTTGAAGGTGGTTTGCACAGGTTCCACCTCTCCAAGGGTGATTCTCATTGCTTCCAGCCGATGGGAGAAGACATTGCACTCTGTGGAAACTTGGCAGAATACTAGAAATAGTGGGCACCCTGGCCTTCAGATGCACATAGACATAGATGCACAACACAGAACAGTGCAGCACAGGAACAAGGCTCTTCAGCCCACAGTGTCTATGACCAACATGATGCCAAGTTAAACTAAGCTCTTCTGCCTGCACATGATCCTTGATTTCCTGTACATCTGTGTGCCTATCTAAAAGCCTCATAAATGACACTATCGTACATGCTTTCACCACCAACCCTGCCAGCATGTTCCAGGCACCCACCACTCTGTGTAAAGAAAAACTCGCTTAGCACATCGCCTTTAAACTTTGTCCCACTCACCTTAAAGCTATGCCCTCTAGTCTTTGTGTTCAAGAAGGAACTGCAGATGCTGGAAATTCGAAGGTACACAAAAATGCTGGAGAAACTCAGCGGGTGCAGCAGCATCTGTGGAGCGAAGGGTCCTGGGTCTCCTCCATTGCCAGAGTGAGCAACACCGGAAATTGGAGGAACAGCACCTCATATTTCGCTTGGGGAGTCTGCATCCTGCGGGCATGAACATTGAATTCTCCCAATTTTGTTAGCCCTTGCTGTCTCCTTCCCTTTCTCAGCCCTCGGGTTGTCTCCTCCCATCCCCCAGCCCTCGGGCTCCTCCTCCTCCTTTTTCCTTCCTTCTCCCCACCACCCCCTATCAGTCTGAAGAAGGGTTTCGGCCCGAAACGTTACCTATTTCCTTCGCTCCATAGAGGCTGCTGCTGCACCCGCTGAGTTTCTCCAGTATTTTTGTGTACCCTCTAGTTTTTGTCATTTCCACTCGGGGGGGAAGGGTTTCAATTATTCTACCATTTCTATGCCTCTCATAATATTATATACTTTCACCAGATCGACCAGGTCTCTCCCTCAGCCTCTGATGATTCAGAGAAAACAGTCCAAGTTTGTCTAATCTTTCCTTGTAACTAATACCCCCTAATATATGCAGCATTCTGGTTAACCTTTTATGCATACTGTCCAAAGCCACTGCATCCTTCATGAGCGGGGCAACCAGAACTGCACAGAATACTCCAAATGTGGCTGAACCAAAGTCCTATAAAGCTGCAACATGACTCCCTGACTCTCATACTCATTGCCTGAACTGATAAAGGCAAGTATACCATACTCCTAAAAGGCTACAAAGTGCTGGAGTAACTCAGTGGGTCAGGCAGCATCTCCGGAGAATAGGGATAGGTGATGTTTTAGGCTGGGAACGTGAGGAGGGCACTGACACGGGTGAACACAAGAAAAGCTGCAGGCCCCGATGGCATCCCGGGGCGAGTACTCAAGTCCTGTGCTACGCAGCTAGCTCCAGTGCTCACTACATTATTCAACCTCTCCCTGGACAAGTCCGTGGTCCCTGCCTGCTTCAAAAAATCCATCATCGTACCGGTACCAAAAAATGCCTCCCCAGCCTGCCTGAATGACTACCGTCCGGTGGCCCTTACCTCGGTAGTCATGAAATGCTTTGAGAGGCTGGTGAAGAATCACATCTGCGCCTTCCTCCCTCGGAACATGGACCCGTTGCAGTTTGCATACCGTCCGAACAGGTCCACGGACGATGCGGTCTCCCAGGTCTTGCACACCGCTCTCTCCCATCTGGACAGCCAGAAGGGGGGCTACGTGAGGATGCTGTTCATAGACTACAGTTCAGCCTTCAACACGATAGTCCCCACCAGACTGGCCGGGAAGCTACTGGAATTGGGGCTCAACACCTCCCTGTGTGCCTGGGTCCTGGACTTTCTCACCGCCAGGCCCCAGGTAGTCAAGATGGGAGGGAATACATCGGAGTCCCTCACCCTGAGCACAGGATCGCCCCAGGGTTGCGTCCTCAGCCCCCTATTGTACTCTCTGTACACACATGACTGTGTGGCTAGGTTCAGCTCCAATTCAATAATTAAGTTTGCTGATGACACTGTGGTGGTGGGCCTGATCTCAGACAATGATGAGAGGGCCTACCGGGAGGAGGTGGCTGATCTAGCACTCTGGTGCCAGGGAACAGCCTCCTCTTGAACATCAAAAAAACGAAGGAGCTGATCATGGACTTTCAGTCATCCGAGGACGTACACTCCATTGAGTATAAATGGGGATCCTGTGGATAGGGTGAACTGTTTTAAATATCTGGGAGTCCACATCTCTGAGGATATGACATGGTCATCACACGCCTCAGCACTGGTGAGTAAGGCAAGGCAGCGCCTTTACCACCTCGGGCAATTGAGGAAATTCAGAGTGTCTCCTAGGATCCTCCAGTGCTTCTACGCAGCGGCGGTGGAAAGCATCTTGTCCGGGAACATTACCATCTGGTTTGGGAATTGCTCTGCCAAGGACAAGAAGGCTCTGCAGAGAGTAGTGCGTTCGGCCGAACGCACTATGGGAACTTCACTCACCCCCCTGCAGGAACTATACAACAAGAGGTGCAACTCCAGAGCAAATAAAATCATGAGAGACCTCTTCCACCCCTGCAACAGACTGTTCCAGCCGCTGCGGTCAGGCAAACGCCTCCGTTGCCATGCAGTGAGAACGGAGAGGTTGAGAAGGAGTTTCTTCCCAGAGGCAATTCGGACTGTAAACGCCTTTCTCACCAGGGACTAACTGTACAGAACGTTTTTCCTTCTATTATTTATTACGTAAAATAATATGTGTGATTGTGTTTAGAATTTGTTTGGTTGTTTTGTTGTTCCGCGAGCATTGCCACTTTCATTTCACTGCACATCTCGTATGTGTATGTGACAAATAAACTTGACTTGACTTGACTTGACTTGACTTTCTTCACATCCTACGTCTTTATCACCCTATCTAGCTGTGTTGCACCTATCAGTGAGCAATGGGTTTAGACACCAAGATCCCTCTGTATTTCAAGGGATCATATTTAGGGTCTTGTAATTAACTGTATACTTTCTTCTTACATTTAACCTCCCAAAGTACAACACCTCTAGGATCTAGGAGTGCAGGTACGTAGTTTCTTGAAGCTGGAGTCGCAGGTAGATTAGGGTGGTCATAAAGGCTTTTGGCACATTGGCCTTCATCAGTCAGAGTATTGAGTAGAGAAGTTGGGAGGTCATGTTGCAGTTATATAAGACATTGGTGAGGCTGCATTTAGAGTATTGTGTTCAGTTCTGCGCTCCATGTTATAGGAGGGATGTTGTGATACTGGAAAGGGTTCAGAGAAGATTTACGAGGATGTTGCCAGGACACAAAGGTCTGAGCTATATGGAGAGGTTGAGTAGGCTGGGACTCTATTCCTTGGAGCGCAGGAGGATGAGGAGTGATCTTATAGAGGTGTATAAAATCATGAGAGGAATAGATCGGGTAGATGCACACAGTCTCTTGCCCAGAGTAAGGGAATCGAGGACCAGATGACATAGGTTTGGGGTGAAGGGGAAAACATTTAATAGGAATGTGAGTGGTAACCTTTTCTCACAGAAGGGGGCGGGTGTATGGAACGAGCTGCAGGAGGAGGTAGTTGAGGCAGGGACTATCACAACATTAAAAAAAACCATTTAAACATGTACAGTACATCGATAGGATAGGCTAAGAAGGATATGGGCCAAATGCTGGTGAGACTAGTGCAGATGGGGCATGTGGGTCGGTGTGGGCAAGTTTGTCTCCATACTGTATGACTATGACTCTATGAACCTTCAACTCTCCTCCTTCAATTTCTCCAAGTGCGATGAACACATGGTGTCAACGAGATCATTGTAACCCAAGTTCACAGGCCTGCTGTTGAATTATTGTTGCACAAGGATTGCCAACAGCAGCTGTTTAGTCAGCAGTTCTTCTGTCATTCATACGGTACACAAGTGGAACCGTACTACCCACTTTGCCAAGCAGTTGAAACTGGACACAAACTTCTGTCTGCAATGCACAAACAAAAATTGGAAACCAGATGTCACCGTTGGCACCAAACAGTCAATGTTCCCAGTCAATAACTTTTAAATTAAGTTTAAAATTCGAATGCATAAATGGACAGTGATGAAAATGAATCCACGAGTTGTACAAGTACTATTCCCTAGTCGACACAAATGCATTCAAAAGTGGTTTCAATTTCAAAGCTACACTGAAGACATTATGAATCGACTGATATGTAATGTTTATCCTATTCTGCATGAAATGATAAGCTCATTGCTTACGATATTAAGAGCAAGATAGAAAGGGAATTGGTAGCAATGCAAAATTGAATGCCAAAATGCTAAAATATTTTTCCAATATTCTGAAAGGAGCATGGTAATCAAGAAAAGTGCTAAGTTGAAATGAACATTTTAAATATGCAAGAGATAGTCCGTGGGCCAAAGGGGTTTACCATGCAACCCCCCCCCCACCCCCTATGACCCTACTTCTTGGGTGTCATTTTGTACATTGGTATCTCTTCTGTCGGAAAAAATGATGTTCCCAAGAAAAAAAACTCATTTGGACTATGTTTTTTAACTCCTTATTTCAATCTATGTTAAAATTGTGTTTTTCCACACTTTGCCCTCTTTCTGGTGGCCCTCTTCCATCATCCTATGTCGACCGGAAAGCAAATCCAGATTTCCGTGTGCAGTGCTGGAAGCGTGATGATGGGGATGAAGCATTCACACAGCGTACAAGAAAAGCGAGTAGTGAGAAAGGTCAAGAGCTTCCAGCTTGGGCTGGATTTGTCTCAGCAACAGGTGAGGTGCCTTCAAATGTGACAGCAATTGACTACTATCCGTTGATCAATCATCCCATTGTCCGGTGGCGCTGTGTTACTGGCTGCCTCCGCCTTCAGTCCCGTATCTTTTTTATTTTTTGTTATGTTTGAAGTATGTTTCTTGGTTTTTTTTTGTTTTTTTAAGTGGGGGGAAGAGTGTAAAGGAAGGGGGAAACCGTCCTTCAGTCGCTTCCTGGAGAGGATGCGACTATTATTCGAGTCGCGTCCTCTCCCCCCCCCCCCCGGGGCCTACCTACTGGATTGGCGCGGCCCTTTCCTGCAGGGACCGACCAGAGCTCCAGCAGTGGCGGCGCAGCGGTGGATACATCGCGGAGCGGGCGATGCCTCACCTGGGATCGCCGTTTGAAGCTCCGGAGTGTTGGGCCTGCTGCATCGACATCGCGGAGCTGTGGTTCGCGGAGCTCCCAACGCGGGCGGCGCTGACCAACATCGCGGAGTCCTGCAACCCTTTGTCGGGGGTCGCCAGCGTGAATCTCCGCCCAGCTCAGCGGGTGAACATCTGGGAAGATCAGCGAGGAGGTTGACTAGACTTTGGTTCCTTCCCTCACAGTCGGGATCTTTGGTGCCACGGTGGGGATGATGTGTCGTGGACTTCTGTGTTTGGTGCTTTTTTTTATTTATTTGTATGACTGTAAGGAAAATAGCATTTCGTTGTCACTTAATTGAGACAATAACAATAAATTGAATCCAATCCAATCCAAATCCAATCATGGAATTTAGTACAGTTAAAGAGTGTTTATGAGCTTCTGAAGAAGCAAGTCGTGACGTTGGCCAAGAATATGTCATTACAACATTCGAGTTGGGAGTTTGCATGAAGGCATATCCTCTCGTGTGGAGTCATCTTGCAAAGTACATAAAACACATTGTATTGATTGGCATATTTCATGTCATTTGCGCATACTTCAAAATGCTTGGAAAGAAAATGGAAGGATCCGGACTTCAAGATGTCCTCATGGAATCGGGACTCATGTCTACTGGTTCTATGAAATGTGTAATGACAGGAAAGAACTATGACAGAAGTCTGCACTCACAGGATGATGGTGGAGTGCTTGGAGAGGCTCCTTCTTGATGAATTCCTGTCTATGGCTGGAAAAGATGCAGGGCTGTCCGGTATACCAGAGTAATCAAAGGGCATCTTTCGAGAGCTAATCCGATCGTCAACAAAGCAGGCACTTGCTGAAGTCATGGTGAATGCAGATCTCAACACATTGATGGAGTCGTATGAGCTTCAAAGCTGGTGTTTGAAAAGGATCGGGAAGACTGCACAATTTTGGTTGTCGTACATGGATTCTGTGTGGATTGCTCTCTCATTGATTAGGTCTGTGAAAGAGAATAACTTTCCGTTGTACTTGCACTGTCTGTTTCTTATGCCCGATCTCTTCTTCACCTTTGGCGGTCATAATTACACCCGCTATCTGACCTACCTTGCTGTGTTCTTGGCAAACATCGAAGAATCACATCCCGGTGCCCTGGCTTTCCTCGAAAGAGGGGCCGTCAGTGTCACTAGGTCGATCATACAAGGAAACCGATGTGCTGTTGACAAAACGATTGAGGAGACGATCATGAAGGATTGCAAATCTCAAGGTGGTGGTAGTGGTGTTGTCCCCTCTGGCATCTTGGAGAATCACGGTGCTTATCAGAGATGGCTTTGAACTTCAGCAGAAAGGGCACACTTTCTCTCTGCAACTCTCAGCCCCGCAGAAATGACTTCTGGTACCAATCGCAGAAGCAAACACAGAGATCAACAACCAACTGAGATAAGGAAAAGTGAGGCATGTGTAAAGAAAGCCATTGATGCTGTAAAGAGCTTCCTGAATCCTTTTGATGTAGAGGACAAGACTGAGTTGTATGTACTCTCTTCTGGTGCACGTGTCCCGGCTGAAGTTGAGAAAGATGGCATAAAGGTACTTACCACAGGGAAAGAACAGAAAGAGAAGTTCATCAGAGAGTGACTTGAGAAAAAGACAGCATTCTCCGAACCCATCAAGAATCTGAAGCTCGACTTCCGGTGGCGTCATGGAGTATTAAGGCGCGGCATTGAGCTTCTCCCCCGTAAAAAATTGTAAAAAGCCGTTTTAAGTCAGCACCGATTTCAATAAAACTCACCGGAGTCGCCTGGTGTTGTGTAAGGGTGATATCATTAGAAGGTGACGTGAAAATCGGGGAGATTAATGGTGAAATCGGGAGTTTAAATGAGTTTAAATGAGCAGAGATAATCGTTCAAGGGCGCCAGAGAAAAATACTATCAGCCTTCAGCTCGAGAAAGTATTGGATACTCTGCAAACGACAGAAGAAGGTTCAGAAGAAGAAGAATCTTACAGCCAAGGGTCTCTGCTTGAACTGGCAACAAAAGGAGACAAGAAGGAGAAGGAGGTAAAGCAAATGCTTTTAGATATGACTGCTACAATCAACATTACACTGGAGAAGATGCAAAGTATGGAGTCTCATATGGAGAGTAACAAGCAGAGTATGGAGACTAGCATGGAGAGAATTTCTAAAAAAAATTGATAATACTTGCAGTGAGTTAAAAGAACTGAAAAAGCAGTATAAGGAATTCGATAAGAGATTAAAATCAGAGTGTGTCAGAATTGAAAATGATTACAACAAGAAATTTAAAGGTGTAAAGGATGATATCAGAAAGCTGGATGAAATAATGGAAGAGATGGAGAATGAGATAAACGTGATTGTCTCAGAAATAAAGAGATTGAAAAACTTGGAAGAATGACTGATAAATGTCTGGATCTGGAAGCAAGAACTCGAAGATATAACCTGAGGATTCTCGGAGTGGAGGAAGGACGAGAGGGACATGAATCTCAAGCATGTACTTTCGTTACTGATTTACTCAAAGATGTCTTTGAACTGTCGGAAGAACCAAGAATAGACGTCGCTCACCGAGTTGGGTATGTTGCAAGAGGAACAAATTATTCAAGACAGATAATTGTGAAATTCCGTGACATCTCTTCAGTGGAATTTATATTGAAAAAGATCACTCATGGGAAGAAGCTGACATACCGTGGGGATAATGTGCGAATATTTCGCGATTACTCTCCCGAGGTAGTCCAGAAAATGAGATTGTTTACACCGGCAAGACACACTTTGAGGGATGTCCCGGGAGTAAGATATGGAATTTACTTTCCCGGAAAAATGAAGGTATCTTATAACGGCGTTGAACGCTCATTTGCAGATCCCGGAAAAGCTTTAAAGTATGCAGAGGATATCGTTAAGAAAACATCGGGGCAAGCTGCCGACAAGGAAGAAGATTGAACTTTTTACAGTTTTGAACTGATTAAAATGGCCGAGCTACCCAGACAATTATAAAGCTTATCTCGTTGGAATGTGTTATTCAGAGAGCTTGGTTGTATTCAACCTTGGATGAAAAGCTCAAAGTTTAACCCCTTGGCACCTGCTTGTATGGTAGTTAACCCTTTGGTACCGGCTTGTATGATGTATGGTAGTTATAGAATGGGATATTATGTAAGAATCCTGGGTATATATGGGAAAGTTTAGATTAGATTAAGATTGGATAAATTGGAAGGACATATATACTTATATAATCGTGTATATGTTGTGTTCTGTATTTGTTTTGGTTTTTTTTTACTCCTTATGTCTCTTCCTGATAATTTTTTATTTTTATTTTTTCTCTCAGCTTTCACTGGCGCTGGTAAAAAAATTCATGAGATAACGACCCCTTATTTATTTAATTTATACTCCCATGCTTTTAAAGAAAACAAACTTCCTGAAACACTAACAGAATCAACTATTACGCTTATTCCAAAAAAAGGTAAAGATTTAGAAGATCCGGGCTCGTACAGAGCTATATCACTTTTAAATACAGATCAGAAAATTTTAGCAAAGATTTTAGCAAGAAGATTAAGCAAATATATTAGTAAATTGATAAACCCTGATCAAACGGGGTTTATACCCAAAAGATACTCATTTAATAATCTGAGACGCCTGTTTAATATAATGTACTCGCATAAAGTAGAGGAAGAAGATATATCAATTATTTCTTTGGATGCAGAGAAAGCATTTGATCAGGTAGAGTGGCAATACTTATATAAAGTACTGCAGAAATTTAATATGGGAGAGAATTTTATAACATGGGTAAAATTATTATATGATAAACCGATGGCAAGAATTTTAACTAATAACATGTTATCTCAAAAATTTCAACTATCAAGGGGTAATAGGCAGGGATGTGCATTATCACCCCTGCTATTTGCCCTTATGATAGAACCCCTGGCTGAAAGTATAAGAATTCATCCGAATATTCAGGGCTATAATCCCAGGGACTCAAAGAATAAAATCTCATTATATGCAGATGATATACTTTTATATATTACAAAGTCACAAACGAGCATACCAAATTTATTAAACTTAATAGAGGAATTTGGGTCTTTTTTTGGATATAGAATAAACTGGAATAAAAGTGAAATCATGACATTAAAACCTCAAGAACCTACACACTTTTTGAAGTTCCCCTTTAAAATCGCAACAGAAAAATTTAAATATTTGGGTATTCAGATTACTAGAAAATATAAAGCATTATTCAACGCTAATTTCATACCTTTATTAAATAAACTTAATATGCTGATTAAATTTTGGAAAACACTTCCCTTATCATTATTAGGTAGAATAAATGCAATAAAAATGATCTTCCTACCACAATTACTATACCTATTTCAGTCTAAACCGGAATATATACCAAAATATTTAAAAAAAAAATTAGACTCTAATATTATATTTGGGACTATAGATCACATAGAATCACAAAAAAACACTTATGTAAACCAAAAGAGGTCGGGGGACTTTCACTTCCGAATTTTCTGTATTACTAGGCCAAGAGCAGACCGTTGGGTCTGTTCCCCCAACATGCGGTTGGGGGGGGGGGGGGGGGGGGGGGCTAAGGGAGCGCATGCAGTATCACACACACTAATTATCCCCCCCCCCTGCACTCACGCTAATAATACCCAGGAGACATTTTGAATTTTATAGTAAAGCTCGACCAATTTGCTCCTTACTAGTAACCCCATTTAAGAACCACCCAAATCGGATCTACTGACTAAAAAACAATAGCCCCATTTTTGCGGAGTCACATAATACTACTAGATATTGAAAAAGATAAAAAAGGGGGGGGGGGGGGGGGGTTAGAGAGTGAGGGGGCCAGAAAATGTAGATAGACTGGGAGAAGGGGCTCAAGAACAAGAGGACTGGAGAAAGAAAGAGAGAGACAGTATCCAACACCGGAAAGACTAACGAGAGAATACTTAGAAAGGGAAGAGCTCAAATTTTACAATCAAAAGCAATAGGGGTGAAACAGATCGCTGAAAAAATGGAGGGGAATAAAAGGGGAGGGGAGAGGATAGAGACCCTTATTTATTTAATTTATACTCTCATGCTTTTTGAGAAAACAAACTACCTGAAACACTAACAGAATCAACTATTACGAGGGGGAGGAAAAGATAAAGATTTAGAAGATCCGGGCTCGTACAGAGCCATCTCACTTTTAAATACAGATCAGAGAAAAGGGGAGCAAGAGAGGGGGGAAGATTAAGCAAAAATATTAGTAGGGGATAAAAGGGGGGAAACGGGGTGTACCCAAAAGATACTCATTTAAGGGGGAGGGAGGGGGGGGGTTTAATAGGGGGAGGGCATAAAGAGAGGAAGAAGATATATCAATTATTTCTTTGGATGCAGAGGAAGGGGGGTTAGAGGGGCAATAGGGGAAAGGACTGCAGAAATTAAATAGAGGGAGGGAGATTTTAGAACATGGGTAAAATTATTAGCGGATAAACTGATGGAAAGAATTTTAACTACTAAACATGTAAGGGGGAGAGGAGAATGGGTGGGGGATCATGGGAGGTGGTTGGCAGAGGAGAGGATAACTAGGGGAAATAGGAGGGGGGAATGTGCATTATCACCCCTGGGATTTGCCCTTATGATAGAAGAGGGGGGAAAGTATAAGAATTCATCCGAATATTTCAGGGCTATAATACCAGGGAGGGGGAATAAAAGGAGAGGATGCAGAGGGATACTTTTATATATTACAAAGTCACAAACGAGCAGAGGAATTTAGGAGGGAGGAGGGGATTTGGGAGAGGGAGGGAGGGAAACTGGAATAAAAGGGGGAAATAGGGGGGGAGAGAGAGGGAGAGGGAGAGGGGAGGGGAGGGGGGAGAGGAGAGGGGGGGGGAGAGGAGGGGGGGGGAAGGAGGGGGGGAGGGGAGGGGAGGAGAAGAGAGGAGAGAAGGGGAGAGGAGAGGGGGGGGGAGGGTAGGAGGGGAGAGGAGAGGAGGGGGAGAGGAGAGGAGAGGGAGGAGAGAGGAGGAGGGGGAGGAGGGGGAGGGAGAGGGGGGGAGAGGAGGGGAGAGGAGGGGAGAGGAAGAGGAGGGGGAGGGAGAGGGGAGAGAGGAGGGGGAGGGTGGAGGGGGGGAGAGGGAGGGGGGGAGGAGGAGGGAGGGGTGTGGAGGTGAGGGGGAGGAGGGGAGGGAGGGGGGGGGGGGGGGGGGGAGGGGGGAGGGGGGGAGGGAGGGAGGGGGGGGAGAAAGGGGGGAGGGAGCGGCGGGAGAGGGGAAGGGGGAGAAATCGGGGGGGAGGGAGAGAGGGAAGGAGAAAGGGAGAGAGGAGGAGGTGGAGAGAGGAGGGAAGGTGGGAGGAGGAGGAGAGGAGAGGGGAGGGGAGGGGGGGAGGGGGAGGGGAGAGGAGGGGGGAGAGGAGGGGGGGAGAGGAGGGGAGGGGGGAGGGGGGGGAGAGGGGAGAGGGGGGAGGGGAGGGGGGGGGGGAGGAGGCGGGAGAGAGGGGGGGAGAGGAGGGGGGAGGGGGGGGGAGGGGAGGAGAGGAGGGGGGAGGAGAGGGGGGGAGGGAAGGCGAGGGAGGGGAGGGGGGGGGAGAAGAAGGGGGGGGGAGAGGGGGGGGAGGAGGGAGGAGGGAGGAGAGGAGAGAGGAGGAGGGGAGGAGAGAGGGGGAGGAGGAGGAGGGGGAGGAGGAGGGGGGGGGAGGAGAGGGAGGGGGGGAGAGAGGGAGGGGGGGGGAGGAGGAGGGGAGGGGAGGGGAGAGGGGGGAGAGGAGGGGGAGGAGGAGGGGGGAGGGGGGGGATGGGAGGGAGGGGGGAGAGAGGGGGGAGAGGAGGGGGAGGAGGGGGGGGAGAGGAGGGGGGGAGGAGAGGGGGGGGGGGGAGGGGGGAGGAGAGGGGGGAGAGGGGGGGGGAGAGGGGGGGAGAGGGAGGGGGGGGGGGAGGAGAGGGGGGGAGGGAGGGGGGGGGGAGGGAGGGGAGGAGGAGAGGGGGGGAGAGGAGAGGAGAGGGGGAGAGGAGGGGGGGGGGGGGGCCGGTGGTGGCCCACGGACTGAGATATTTGCTAACCTTTTGCTGCATCAAGGCTTACAGCGATTGAGTACCTGCAGATATAAGATTGTGAATATCCTGGTGAATTTAATGGTTAGATATCATATAATTATATCGACTTTATCCTGTGCCAATGTTTCATTGCGGACCTTAAATAGGATACCGGAATGAGAAAACATCCAGAGGAGCAGGCTAACTCAGATAGGAATTTCCTGGTTTCCATATTTAAAGTTTCAAGATAAGTAATAGCTTTTAAACGTACTGAATATAACACAATGTGCTTTCAGCCAGTATGGATTCAGATAAGCTCACTGAGTGAAAGTCCAGCCATAATTTAGGAGAAATATATTGTCATCATAACAATTTTACAAGCTGTACATTTTCCACCTGGTGCTGTTTCTCCATTTATGCTTAAGATTCCTGTATGTTCATCTGTGTATATTTCTAGTATAGGTATAAATGCATTTATTCCAAACAGGAGGATAGATGATCTTAGTTATCGTGCTTTAAACTAGAGGGCTTTAGGGCGGCACAGTGGCGCCGCAGTAGAGTTGCTGCCTTACAGCGCATGCAGCTCCGGAGACCCGGGTTCGATCCTAACTACGGGTGCTGTCTGTACAGAGTTTGTATGTTCTCCCCGTGACTGCGTGGGTTTTCTCCGAGATCTTCGGGTTCCCTCCCACACGCCCAAGTCATGCAGGTATGTAGGTTAATTGGCTTGGTGTATGTGTAAATTGTCCCTAGTGTGTATAGGATAGTGTTACTGTGCGGGGATTACTGGTCGGCGCAGACTCGGTGGGCAAAGGCGCCTGTTTCCGCGCTGTATATAACCTAACCTAACCTAACCTAACCTAAATGTTGCAATTAGAATGGTGTCAACTGGAGAATTCCATGCCAAGTTGTTGAAGGGGGTTGCTGATTTGAAACAAGACTTTGATGCTGTTGCTTCACCCCCCCTCCCCGTGGCCATAATTTCCGAGATTTGGATCTCTCTTTCTGCCTGTCAACATAGAAAAAGTGATACTTTTATTTAATCTTCCAATGCTGACTGAAAAATGTGATGGTGATTATTGTATTCCTTATTTTCATTTAAGAAATAGAGGAGTATTTTGCTGTCTGATAAAAAACGTCACCCATTCCTTCTATCCAGAGATGCTGCCTGTCCTGCTGAGTTACCCCAGCATTTTGTGTCTATCTTTAGTATTTTGCCAAAATCAGATCCTTTGAAAGGGTGTGAGTGAAGTTGAGGGAAGAGGGGTTCGTAACCTTACAGAAATGTTGCTGCTTTCAAATGATAAATTAGGTCCAATAATGAAACAGATAAAATCATGTCCAACTTTGCTTTTGAAGTTTATTACTGCATATTGGAGATTATGGCTGGACAGGATCCTTCACGTTTCCCAGATTCCATTTGGCTGGTTGTAGAGTACTTATTTTCAGGTAACAGTGTGGGAATTAATTAGTCATCAAAAGGTTAATGCTGCAAGGATTGATCAACTGCAGAAATATGTGGCAGCAAAAAATGGAACTGGATGAGATAACTTACCTTTGCTGGAAAACTAATTTTAGCGTTCCTTTTGTCAATTTCTACTCTGGGGGTTATATCAGATAAAGATAATTGTATTCATTCATCCCACTGCAGGAGCTGGAGATAGATCCCTTTTGTCAATTTCTACTCTGGGGGTTATATCAGATAAAGATAATTGTATTCATTCATCCCACTGCAGGAGCTGGAGATAGATCCCAGATAGTAAATGGTATTGCACTTTTCACTTTCAGGGATAATCACTGCCACAGAAATCAAGAAATAATGGTCTGCTGTGAAATCCTGGGAATCCAGACCCCCGTGTATTCAAAAAAGGAACATAAGGTCCTGAGAAGGGGATTTCAAAGAGCTTTGTGAGACCTCTTAAGGTTAGAAGTCACAGCAGAGCCTGCCACTTTGTTTTTTGAGCTTGCTGGTCTATTAGTCAGATAAAAACGCGGGTGATCACCTAACACTTTTACATCAAGTATTAAAAAAGTTTGACCAGCCATACTCGGATTAGCATCTTGCTAATTTTCAAGAATTACAAAAAAATGGTCTGCTGTGACTTCAAAAGCTCATTTCTGGAAAGAATTAAGTGTCCAAAGATTATTCACACAAATTCCCCAGCTTTTAATTACATTAATTTATAGGCCCAAATTTATGGCCATTTAAAAATCTGTGAACGCGCATTAGAATTTGACAGCGCGCTAGATTAGTGCCCTCTGCCGAGAGATAGAGGATATAAAAAAGCCCAAAGATGCGTTTAGATCATTGAGTAATTTTTTACATGCCCCATTTAATGTAAAAATAAGGTACATACCTTTAATGGTTTGGTAAAACCCTGGGGCTGCGAAAGCTCCTTAACGAGAGCTTTTGCACTTTAGGCTGTCTCCTGTAACTGTGGCTTTTGGAGGGACTTGCAGCGATTCTCCGTTTATTTACTATGCTAGATCTGCGATTGGAACAGGCTTAATGATCCCCTCCAGACAAATCACTCAACACAATAGTATGAATACTTGGCAAATAGGCTGCCCTCCTTTGGGATTATTCTTGTCAGAATGTCATAAGGAATAGGAGTAGAATTAGACCATTCGGCCCCTCAAGTCTATTCCGCCATTCAATCATGGCTGATCTGTCTATCCTCTCCTAACCCCATTCTCCTGCCTTCTCCCCATAACCTCTGACACTTGTACTTATCAATAGTTGAGGCCATGTCTTTACAAAGCATGGTTAGAATATGAAAGGCGTTGCATGGTAGGGTGGGTGGAAGCAGGTTTCAACCATGGCCCTCCAAAGGTAATTGAATCAAGATATGCAAGGAGAAAAAACCATTACAGGGTCAAAAGGTAACAGCATGAAAATGGAGTCTGTTGCATTTGTCTTGCAGTGAAATAGCACAGACTCTCAGACTGAAGGTGTTCTTTGTCATTCTGCGATTCAAAATAAAATATTGCAGATGCGGTGAAATCCTGGATGGATTGGCATCAACGGTTATGGGGAGAAGGCAGTAGAATGGGGTTGAGAGGGAAAAAATAGATCAGCCATGATCAATAGGCCGAACAGCCCAATTCTGCCTCTTGGTCTTATGGTCTAAACACAAAATAATGATATGAAATGTTAGAAATATTCAATAGGTCGGCAGCACCGGAGCAGAAACATAGAAACATAGAAACATAGAAATTAGGTGCAGGAGTAGGCCATTCGGCCCTTCGAGCCTGCACCGCCATTCAATATGATCATGGCTGATCATCCAACTCAGTATCCCGTACCTGCCTTCTCTCCATACCCCCTGATCCCCTAAGCCACAAGGGCCACATCTAACTCCCTCTTCAATATAGCCAATGAACTGGCCTTACCCTCTGTGGCCTCCAAAGAAATGATTCTGTGATTCACTTTCCACTTGAATATTAATGTCCTCAAAGTAATTTCTTTTGATTCCTTGTAATCTCCTCCAGGCTTTTATTAAACTTCCTAGACTTGGTGGAGAAAGAATATTAATCTAGTGATGAATTAGAATATAGTAGTTGTGGTTTACGTTATTCTTGAGTTATTCCTGAGTTAAATTTTAACGATGCACTAAAATTGGTTGCATGGAGAAGATCTGACTGAAGTTAGTGCGTGGATCCCATCAGACTGGTCTCCTAAGCACTTACTCTATTTTGAGCTCTGTCATGGGAAAAAATAATCAGGTGGGCAGAGCAAAAGATTGAAATGTTTCAAAGTCTCCTGAAGGAAATGCAACGTGCTCACATGTTCTTGGGAATCTCTGACCCATGACCACACAAGTGGAGCAGGAAGAGTAAAGGGCCTGTCCCACGAGCATGCGACTGTATGTGGCAAGCGTGACCTAACGTGGCCGCTTGAGCCATATGGCCTCGCGGGGCCGGTCCCACTTCGATCGCTGGAGCCGTATGGAGTTGTGCGGAGCTGGTCCCGACATCACACGGGGCTCCAAAAAACTGACACTGTCCAATTACTCCGCGCGGAACAGCCTGCCGGCCCGCAGCCGCATTGAGGCCTTACACACCGCCTCGACGCCGTACGCAGCGTCTTGACGGCGTGCGCCTAGCGCGAACTTCCCGCGGACTTTGCTTGAACTTCACGTCAACTCGTACGGGATCACTTGACCTCCGCGCGGCCCCTGCTTCCGGTTTGGTAGCGCTCGCCGCATGCAGACGCATGTTGGTGGGACAGGCCCTGTACGGGGATCACTCGACCTCCGCGCGGCCCCCGCTTCTGGTTTGGTCGCGCTTGCCGCATGCAGTCGCATGCTCGTGGGACAGGCCCTTTAGGGTGGCATTGAGAACCTTGACTCCACACATGAGGAACACATGGAAGTCTTGAGTAAAAAGTAGAAGAAGCAGACCTCCTCCAAAACTATCCACACACTCACCCCATCAGCGACCTCCTACCCATCTAAGGAAGAGTCTTTGCTTCCCATGTTGGCTTCATCAGTAACTTCAATAACAGAGCAGAAGTAAGTCATCCTTGATCTCGAGCGACTAAGAAGACCAAACATATGTATGGAAATGATAGATCAATAATGGAGAAATTAGTTTGGATAGAATTGTATCTTCTGGTTTATAGACAGCAACCAACCCAGAAGAATCTTTGTGTGCTAGTCACATAAGTGGATCTTCAATCGCGCAATTACAATCGCTCCAACCTTTTAAATCTCTACTCTGACAGCAATATTTCTTCACAAAACCTTATTCACGTTATTCCCTTTATCATGCATCTGTGCACTGTGGATGGCTCGATTGTAATCATGTATTGTCTTTCTGCTGACTGGTTAGCATGCAACAAAAGCTCATCACTCTACCTCGGTACACTTAACAATAAATTAAACTCAAACGCAATCTCAAAATATGATGAAGTAATGTATAAAAGAAGTAATGCTAACTTAAATGGAACAGAATTTCAGAATTGATGTTCAGTGTGAATGTATCAGCAACAACATCAGGAGTGGAATAACCCCGGCCATGGCGGAGGGACAGGCCTTAACACTGAGCACTCAGGAGGTACAGTGCGCTCTGCGTAGGATCAATCCACGCAAGGCTGCAGGCCCGGATGGAGTCCAGGGAAGGGCACTAAAGGACTGTGCTGTACAGCTGGCGGAGGTATTCACGAGTATCTTCAATCTATCCCTATCTCTGGCAACGGTCCCCAAGTGCCTGAAAACAGCCACCATAGTGCCGGTGCCGAAAAAGTCTAAAGTCACCAACCTGAACGACTACCGCCCGCTTGCCCTAACTCCAATCCCAATGAAGTGCTTTGAAAGGCTGGTCCTCTCCCACATCAAATCCAGCCTCCCTGCCTCACTGGACTCTCATCAGTTTGCATACAGGGCAAATAGATCAACAGAGGATGCCATCTCTCTGACTCTTCACACTGTCCTGACTCACCTGGACAGACAGGGCACGTACGTGAGGATGCTCTTCATTGACTATAGCTCTGCATTCAATACGGTCATCCCCACCAAGCTCACCACCAAACTCCACCAGCTAGGCCTCAGCTCGCCGATATGCGATTGGATCCTGAACTTTCTGACGGAGCGACCGCAGGCAGTGAGACTGGGCCCGTACCTGTCTTCCACTATCACCCTGAGCACCGGCACACCACAGGGCTGTGTACTAAGCCCCATGCTCTACTCTATCTTCACTCACTACTGTGTTCCTGCATTCGACACTAACACCATCGTGAAGTTTGCAGACGACACAACAGTGATTGGGCTGATCACCAACGGTGATGAAACAAAATACAGAGCGGAGGTGCAGAACCTGGCGGACTGGTGCGCACGTAACAACTTGTCACTAAACACCTCCAAGACCAAGGAGCTGATTATTGACTTCAGGAGGTCCCATAATGGAGAATACGCCCCAATCGCCATCTACTCCAAGTGTGGAGAGTGTCCAGCTTTAAGTTTTTGGGCACTCACATTTCAGAGGACCTCACATGGTCCACCAACACCGCTGCGCTGGTCAAGAAGGCACAGCAACGACTGTTCTTCCTGAGGACATTAAAAAAGACTGGTCTGTCCCAACAGCTGCTGACAGCGTTCTACCGCTGCACCACAGAGAGCATATTAACGTATGGCATCTCTGTGTGGTATCTCAGCTGCACGGAGGCGGAGAGGAGAGCTCTTCAGCGCGTCGTCCACAGAGCGCAGAGGATCATTGTGACACAGCTACCACCTTGGAGGGCAGCTACCAGCCTTGGAGGTCAGCATCCATAAAGACTCCTCACACCCACGTTTGAACTACTTCCCTCCGGCAGACTCAGGAAGCCCGCAGTCCGAAACATCCATAGAGCTATAGCGGCTCTGAACCGCTGCTTATTATTATTATTATTATTATTATTTTACTCTTCTTTTATCGGTTGGGATTATACTAAATTATTATTATTACAATAAAAGATATTATTATTATTATTATTATTATTATTATTATTATTATTATTATTATTATTATTATCAGTACATGGTGCATTTAGCACTCAGGTTTGTACCCATCTACTCCAGAATTGCAGATGACAATCTAATAGAATTTAAAAATCTTGGAAACACTCAGCAGGTCGTGCGGCATCCATGGAAAGAGAAACAGAGGTAATGTTTCGGGTCAAATAACCTTGAGACAGTTTCTGCTGCCTGCCCTGCTGAGTGTTTTCAGTGTTCCTGCTTTATTTCAGATTGCCAACATCTACACCTCTTGGATTTTAATCTAATCAAAAACAGTAATCAATTATTTGCCAGATGTCAGATGAGAAACTGAATTAAGACCATTTTTGTTGAGTTGATTTAAATCAGCTGTCCACTAAAAATTTCTTGCAATTTTCTCTTCCCTTCAATTGCATCCGTCACCAAGCAATCATGAAACTACACTGTAGTGCCTCGCTTTCTCATTCCAAGCACACAATCTTCAAAATGGCGGCGGCACGGGCACATCGCGACGCCCCGTGTCTCCCAAGAATGGGAAATATAGCGACAATTCCCCTACCTGTTTCAAGGCTGCTCACTCGGAGCAGTCTTGGAATCATATTCTATGTCGCTCTTCCAGGGAGATACTAACTGCATTTCGTTGTCTCTGTACTGTACACTGACAAATGACAATTAAAGTTGAATCTGAATCTGAATCTGAATCTGACAATTCCATCATGCCACACACCAACATTCTCCTTGCATGTATCTCTATCTGATTTTAACCTTCTTGACCCATGGGCTGCTGAGAACAATTGTCGAGACTGACTCTCTCTGTGGTACAAACTAGTTAATTCAGCATGAAACTGAAATGAAACATTGGACCTCCTTGGGTGTGTGACTCTGTCACTAATCTGTGAGAGTTTTAGTTAATGTTAAGTGTTGACTAATTAGACTGAATGGCATTTATGAAAAAATAATATTTTCTCTCGGACCCTAATCAAGGACCAAACTAATGATAGAGATGATTTTGGATATTTAAGAAGCACTTTTGTAAGTGAAAAGAGATACTAAACTTTTTCAAAAAACCTATCATACCATGTACAGATTACAGCTAAGATATTTTAAGAATATTTTTGTATATTATGAAGGTGGGGAATGAAAATTAAAACAAGGGACAGTAAATTATAAAATTGATTTTTAATTTTACACAACGTTCAGCGAAATTCTGAAGAGGTTTTCGAAGCCATCACGAAGACATAATGTTTGGCACAGTCATTGTTGGCCGAATGGCCTGTTCTCATGCTGTACTGTTCCATGCTCTACTTTATCTCAATGCTAAGTGTCAAGCCGCAGAATTTCCTCCTGGACCTTTAGATATAGTCCACAAGTGGTTGCTCAGATGATATTTAAACATGTGCATGCAAGAGATATGGAGTGAATTTTACAAAATTACTTAAGGTCCATTTGACTAGAGTTCAGACTGGAGATCCAAAAGATACTGGGATGAATTTGCATTTTTATAAATGTGACAATATATTATCTTTCACAACCTGGCAGGAATGTTGCAAACAGCAATGCTTCACAACAGCAGTGTGGCCATCAGTTTCAAGCTGAAAGGTAAATGGCATCAAATGCACAGTGTTAGTTCTACCATTCCTCAAAACGGTTCTCTGTATTTTTAAGCATCTACCATAGTGAAGGGTAGAATTAACATTGCATTCAAAGATGGGACCTTTGACACAGCATGTCTCTGGGTACTGCATGATGTGTCAGCCCCAATTCTGGGTACCGAGTTCTGACATCACTGTTGATTTTCCAAGCAATAGCTTTAACTCTCGGAGAATTAGAAATGCCTCATGCCAAGCACGCTGACTTGCACACCAATATTATTCTTTGATCCAGGCTCTGTTTGAGGAAGTTTCTGTGCCAGGCACATAGCCGCATTAAATTTGCTCTTTATTTCAAAACAATAAAGCTTCTGTGACTGTATTGCACAAGAAGAAGAAAAAGCATGTGGGAGGCATTGCCACTGACTTAATGTGCAAACATTTTGGGTGATATAAATGTGCTCCACAGAGACTTCCAACTTAGATTTTAAACCTGCTCTGTGGGTGCACAGACGATCAGCTGTTCTGCCCTTTCTGAGAACGTTAAGGAATCCGTGACTGTGATCAATATTAGTCAAAATAATCTTTGCTGCTATGCCTCACTGGCTTTTTCATTGCGTGCTACATGATAGAGAACTACTGCTTTGTCATTGCTACAACTTTCCCGTTGTTGTATTTTATATGTGACAGTATTGTTTGGTGTTTCACTGAGATTTGTATTCATATCAATGATGTATTGTGTTTATGAATGATTTATCAGTTGCTGTAATAGTGTGGTCATTAGTCCTCGGTGGTTGTTCTGCCTGTTGAGCAGATCTCTGCAATTTGACAGGACACCTCTAATGGTCATTTTTAGGCATCTCCAGCATTTTCATCCCATCCCCAGCCGAAGTAATTGGAAAGATGTTGCGTTTTTTCAGCGTCGTATTTTCCCCGTTCTTACTCCTCTCTCTTTTGCCACGTTCTCTGCGCGTGGTTCTCGTTGATGAATTGAAATCCTGTTTACATTTGTCACCCAGTTCGATACATAATTCACAGTGACTAATATTGTATTACTTGGATGTGAATGGACATAATAAGGAAGTAGAACCTCATGATCCAAATTCAAACAAAACGTGCAGCAGGATCAAAGACAACTTTGAGAGAGAATACATAAAAACGTGCTAAATCAATCATAGTTAACAGGGAGTGCAGAGCGAGCAGTGAAAGGCGTTAAAGATGGAAAATATTGATTAAACTCACAGTCATCAAGTCCTTGAACTAACATGCAACCACAATGTTTACCTACTGTTGCAACAGGTCTTTTCAGAAACCTAGCGCGCAAATCATGTCATTAAAGTTGTAGCTTTTATTTATTTACTGTATATATTTCTTGTAGATACAATCAAAGCACCAAATTTAAAGCTTTGTTAGCGTACACCATCTGCAACCATTTACCTATCATGCCACTCTGGTGATTGCTGTAACAGGAAAGACGTTTCTACTCTGCTACCATTTTTGGGAAAGAACACATCTAATGGGCCGAATGGCCAAATTCTACTCTTATCACTTATGACCTTATGAATCTCTTTTGCCCATAAAAAAAAGCTACACCCTACCATAATCAATGAAGCCACTTACAAGAAACCATGTTGTCGAGGTTTCACTTTCTGCACACTTCAGTTCAGCTCAGATTAGTTTAATGCCACATATACCGAAGTCCAGTGAAAAGCTTTTGTTGCAGGCTAACCAGCCAGTGGAAAGACAATATATGATTACAATCGAGCCATTTATAGTGTACAGATACATGGTAAGGGAATAACGTTTAGTGCAAGGTGAAGTCAGTAAAATTCGATCAAAAATGGTCCGAGGGTCACCAATGAGGTAGACAGTAGTTCAGGACTGCTCTCTAGTTGTGGTTGGATGATTCAGCTGCCTGATCGCAGCTGAGAAGAAACTGTTCCTGAATCTGGAGGTGTCCGTTTGCACACTTCTATACTTATTGCCCGATGGGAGAGGGGAGATGAGGGTGTGGCCAGGGTGTGACTTGTCCTTGATTATGCTTCTGGCCTTGCTGAGGCAGCGTGAGGGATAGCTGGAGTCAATGGAAGGGCGTGATGGTCTGGGCTGCGTACACAATTCAGTGCAATTTCTTGCGGTCTTGGATGGAGCTGTTCCTAAGGCAAACTGTGACGTATCCTGATAAAATGCTTTCAATGGCTCATCTGTAGAAGTTACTGAGAGTTGTTGGGGACATGACGAACCTCCTAAGCCTTTTATAGAAGTAGAAGCATTTGTGTGCGCTCCTGGTCATTGCCACCCTCATGTCCAGTTCTTTCCTGATCAGGTAAATTTGTTTTAATAATTAGATCATTAAACATAATTAAATGAGCATTAGTTTAAGAAAAAAATGGTGAGCAATCTTCTTTCGTGTCCATCTTCCATGTTTCAAATGTTGTCATCTCTGTCATCGTCCGTCCTGAAAAGGACGCAAGCTTCCGGCAGCAATCAGTGGGAGCCATCACTTGTTGCAATAGATGATGGTGGTAGCGGAATTAGCTCGGGATACTTCCAGTTTCCAGCTCCCGCGACGTGGATACTGCTATGGGGCCTGGTGAGCAATGTTGACATGACACCAGTTCTCAGTTTGCTAGGAAATTATGACTAACATGTCTAGCTTTTCCAGTCTGGCATATGCACAAGTGAGAGTTAGCTGGTACGTCCCCTTGGCATTAACTTTGCATTTATTTCAGTGTATTTAAAAAAACAAAATATTAAAGGCAAATACCAAAAATGGAAAATGGTTGTGACTGAGAACTGATCTGATGGAAAAATAAGATAAGATAAAATTCCCGATAAGAGTGATTTGTAACTTTGGAAGACAGAAAATTTCTTTGAGAAATAAATCATTGCAAGCAGCGCATGAGAAATGTCCCCTCTGCTTCCATTGGAACAGTAAGTCAGGGAACGGAGATCTCACTTTGACAATGATTGCTGCAGGTGCCATTTGCTCTGATCACTGACTGGAGGGTATTTTAAGATGAGCCACCAATGGAATGGATGCAGGATAACCACATTTCAGGCTGGCGAGTAGCTCAAAAATAAAATGGTAAAATCTGCAAAATATTGCAAAATGTATTTATCTGGGAGAAAGAAAACTCACTGGCTATAGTATAACACAACATGGTGTGAGAAATGCAAAAAGATGAATTGCCTTTCACCTAGTGCATAGGCAGCAAGACCAGAAGCAGCAAGATCGGAGGGAGGATGTGCTGGTGCTGGAGAGGGTCCAGAAGAGGTCTACGAGAATGGTCCCAGGAATGAGTAAGTTAATCAGGTTCAGGATCTATATTCTCGATAAAGGGCAGCACGGTGGCACAGAGGTAGAGTTGCTGCCTTACAGTGAATGCAGCGCCAGAGACCCAGGTTCGATCCTGACTACGGGTGCTGTCTGTACGGAGTTTGTATGTTCTCCCCGTGACCTGCGTGGGTTTTCTCCGAGATCTTCGGTTTCCTCGCACACTCCAAAGACATACAGGTTTGTAGGTTAATTGGCTTGGTAAATATTTAAAAAAATTGTCCCTAGTGGGTATAGGGATAGTGTTAATGTGCGGGGATCGCTGGTCGGCGTGGACCCGGTAGGCCGAAAGGGCCTGTTTCCGCGCTGTAACTCTAAACTCTAAACTAAACTAAACATATGATGAGCATTTGAACACTGGGCCTGTACTCACTGGAGTTCAGAAGGATGAAAGTCGGCCTCATTGAAACTTACCGAACAGTGAAGGGCCTAAATAGAGTGAAGGTGGAGAGAATGTGTCGACTAGTGGGAGAGTCTAGGACCAGAGGTCATAGCCTCAGAATTAAAGGACACTCCTTTAGGAAGGAGATGAGGAGGAATTTCTTTAGTCAGAGGAGGGTGAATCTGTGGAATTCATTGCCACAGAAAGCTGTGAAGGCCAAGTCAATGGATATTTTAAGGCAGATATAGATAGATTCTTGATTAATACGGGTGTCAGTGGTTTCATGGAGAAGGCGGGGGAATGGGGTTAAGAGACCATAGATCAGAGATGATTGAATTAGACTTGATGGACCGAGTGGCCTAACTCTGCTCCTATAAATTATAAACATGAGAAGGCAGAAGAGGGTTGGTTAAGCGATTTAGGATTCAAGAGTGTTTATTTCTCATATGCACCTGACATGAACCTGAACAAAGTCATTCTTACTTGCATAGTCAAGGAACTGCCGGTGCTGGTTTACAAAATAAAAACACAAATTACAGCAGGTTCTGGAGTAGAATATATATATATAGTGTAGAATAACTTTTAATAACTCTGGCACTGGCCACTTAAATCAGCTGCCCTGGTCATTTTATGACTGTTTTTACTGTATTTTAATGTTGCTGTTTTACCTGCACTTTTTAACTATTTGTACTGTTTTATCAGGGACTGGATTGTTTTTATTATGTGTGAAATGTTAAGTTTTATGTGCGATGCTCCAGTATTCCCTGGGAAACGTTTTCTCATTTTGCACTCTACAATTGCGCCTTGCAAGATGATAATAAAGGTTGATTGACTGATTGAAAGGATCTGCAGATGCTGGTTTACCCCCAAAATAAACGCATAGTGCTGGAATAACTCATCAGGTCAAGCATCATTTCTGGAGAAAATGGGTGGATGAGGTTTCAGATCGGAGAACTGAGAAAATATATATGTTAGATTGATTTTGCTTTCCTGTAAACACTGCTTTTAATGTTAAGAATTTTAAATTGGACACTAATACATTTCCATTTACTGAGTTTATTAGGACACATGGATCATGGATTATTGGCTGTAATGGCTGTTGAAATCAGACCACTCATAAACAAATGTGAAAGGAAGGTTAGAAGAGCTGTTCAGGAAGGAACTGCAGATGCTGGTTTAAACCGCATATAGACACAAAATGCGGGAGAAGCTCAGGAACCCTGGAGAGAAGGAATGGGAGAAGAAATTCAGACAAAGAATTACTCTGAAGGAGGGTCTTGACCCAAAACGTCACCCATTGAGTCTGAAGAAGGGTCTCGACCGGAAACGTTCCTGCAGTTCTGCAGTTCCTTCCCCACAGATAAGTCAGATGACTGACTGGTGGTAGATTGTTAATTTATGACTAGTGGTGGATTGTTAAATTAATGATAGGGCAATCAAGCTTCTGAGCATTCCTAACTCAAATATAGACAAGCCTGACAAGACTGAAGCAATTCGCCCAGAGGAGCAGAATGAATGATCCAAGTTGACTTCTTCCTGAGATCCCCAATGTTATAGAATTAGAATCTAGTCTTTAGCCAATTCAATTCACTAAAAGGTATGGAGGAATTGCAGATTGCACTGTGCACTGCACATGTATGGGCTCTGCCAACAGAGAGATCTGTGTGACAGAACTAGTCCATGTCCAGCCAAGTTGTTCCTATATACATACTGTACTACTGCTTAGGAATCTATGCAACAAGAACAGAAAACTGCATGTTTTTTTTGCTTCCATGGCAAGAGCGGGGAAAAATCCAACTCAGCCAATTAATAGCATGTTAGTCTCTCAATCAACATCAACGTAAAGAAGAAATCACTGGTGCTGTCAAGGTAATTTATTTTTCTTTTACATATACTGAGACCATGAATTTAAGGTTTGCAGATGAACTAAAACTCAGGAATATAGAAAACAATGAAGAGGGTAGATACAAGTTTGGGATGACATCAAGAGAAGGTTGAAATAAACATGCTAAATGCATGCTAAATTAAATTTAATGGGCAGAGGTATGACATAGTTCAGGTTGCAAGGAAGAATGCAATTTAAATTAAGCAACACCATTTTTGAAGGTAGTACAGGTTAGTGTAGTTCGGGAGCATTTGCCAGTGGCTTGGAGACTTTTAAATGTATCAGGCCAACTTAAGTAAGTTTGGTGTAGTATAGAGATACAGCATGGAAACAGGCCCTTTGGCCCAATGAGTCCACACCGACCATTGATGATCCATTCACACCAGTTCCATGTTATCCCACTTTCGCATTCACTCCCTCCACACGAGGAGCAATTTACAGAGACCAATGAATCTACAAACCCGCACGGTGTTGGGACGTAGGAGTAAACCGGAGCACCCGAGGGGAATCCCGGCAGTCACAGGGAGAACGTGCAAACTCCACACAGTCAGCACCCGAGGTCAGGATCAAGCCCGTGAGGCAGTGGCTCTACTGGCTGCACCACCATGCTGCCGAAGGTCCCTAACAGTAAAAAGAATACTATGCTTTGTAAAAGTATTGAAACACGAGAGTTATGCTAAACCTGTATTTAGAAAAAAACTATTTGGCACCCAAATATTATCAGTTCTGAAATTCAGATTTTAAGAAAGATTGTAAGAATTATTAATGTTCTAAATAAGGCGTGGCAAGGTGGCGCAGGGGTAGATTTGCTGCTTTACAGCATCAGAAACCAGGGTTCGATCCTGGCTACAGGTGCTGTCTTTACGGAGTTTGTATATTCTCCCCATGACCTGCGTGAGTTTTCTCTGGGCGCTCCGGTTTCTTCAAAGACGTACAGGTTTGTAGGCTAATTGGATTGGTAAAACTGTAAATTGTCCCTAGTGTGTGTAGGATAGTGTTAGTGTGCAGGGATCACAGGTCGGCGTGGACTCGGTGCCTGTTTCCGCGCTGCAACTCTAAACTAAACTAAACTAAATATCAGAACATTAAGAGAGGTGGAAAGGCCTTTTTGCAAAATGGTATCAGGGACCACTTGCATTATGCAGTAAGGCCAGGGAAATTGGACTGTTCTCTTCAGAGCAGAGAAGGTGAAGAAGGCACACAAAAAAGCTGGAGAAACTCAGCGGGTGCAGCAGCATCTACGGAGCGAAGGAAATAGGCAACGTTTCGGCCCGAAACCCAAAGGAAATAGGCAACGTTTCGGGTCGAAACCCGGAAGGGTTTCGACCCGAAACGTTGCCTATTTCCTTCGCTCCATAGATGCTGCTGCACCCGCTGAGTTTCTCCAGCTTTTTTTGTGCACCTTCGATTTTCCAGCATCTGCAGTTCCTTCTTAAACACAAGGTGAAGGAGGCATTTGACAGAACAGAGGTGTTCAAAATCATGGAATGTTTTGATAAAATAATAAAGGGAAACCTCATCCCACAGGAGAAGAGTTGGATTACAGAAAGAATTGATTCAAAAGTCTATCTGCAAAACAACTCACTGAGCGAAGGGAAGGAAATTACAATAATGGTCTGAAATGATTTGCCTGAAAGAGCAATGGAAGCAGATTCAGAACTAGCCTGTGAAAGAGAATGGATAAATAATTGAAAGGAAAATCTTTAAAGAGCTACAGGGACAAGTATTGGATTAATTGCATAATTCCTTCAAAGAGCTGGCGCATACCTAGTGGAGTGAACGGTTGCTTTTCTGATTCATTGTTAGGGATAATTAGGATCAATGCCTTTTCTATTTAGTAAGGTTAACCTTTCAATTAACGGGTGTTATGATTTTTTTAAAATTCCTATCGGAAAATGCACTAGGTGCAGATAATGCCTGGAGTGCAAATTTGCACCTGGATGCACTGATATTCCCACTTCTCTCTGGGACATATCATATTTATAATCTCTCTCTGATTTCTGATCTTCAAACTTCAAGAAGATATCTCCGAGTCTCTTCATTTATATTGATACACATTTCTGCAAGCCTTCAGAATACAGAGAGAATCGTTGAAGCATTGTAAAAAGCATTGAATACTAATATAGTCATGAAATGGAATGGAACTGATTATAAATCCATGATGAGATTTTACTGTATCTCCTAGATTTGGACTGTGCAGTATAAATGTGAAGCTCTTATTGAAGTCTGTAGCTTCATAAAGACAGCGGAGGTCCAGGAGAAGAAATGTCTGCCAATCCTCACGTTAGCAACTTCTAATTTACATTTTAATTTCATTTCATAAGCTTTTTAATCATCTGCATACCACGCACAACTATTCCCTAACCAAGGGAGCCGGAGGCCACCCAGTGTTGGTGTCACTAAATGGCCATTCAAAGGTGAATAATAGCAGTATGGGTTACCTATTCCTCTCATATGTTGCTCTCTTTGATGGTAATAGCTCTCTTCCACTCAGCATTTAATGCACCTTGAATACTTTTCTTGGTTAGCTTGCAGAGAGATGAAGAGGTTATTTGAATTGTAGAAATGCTAATGCAGGGTATACAGGATACCAAAGTAGGTACTGAGGAGAGTCTGAAAAATCTTGGATGGAAGGAAGGTGGGTAAGGATGACCTTAAGGAAATGTCCAAGGACTTGATTAGTGTGAGAAGAGGTAAATCATATAATATGGGGGTGCTAAGGAACATAAGAAGATAGGAGCAGGAATAAGCCATTTGGCCCTTTGAGCTGCTCTATCAATCAATATGAATATGGCTAATCCTTCATCTCGATACCATATCCCTTGTGTCTACAGATATAACTTTATCTATCTCCTCCTTTAATGTATTTAGTGACTTGGTCTCCTCAACCCTCTATTGTAGTGAGTTCCATAAGTGAAGAAATTTCTCCTCATCTCGATCATAAATCTCTTGCACTGCGACCTAAGACTGCAATCCCTCATTCTAGACACCCCAGCCAGTGGATACACACAGCCTTATAGAGCCCTGCATGAACTATGTGAGTTTCAAATTGATTAGTCTTCCAAACTCTCCTGAAAAACAAACCCTGACAACTTAACCTCTAAGAGAAGCAGAAGCTATGCTGAAATTGAGGAAGAGGCACACGCAAGGGATTATCTTTGAATTGAACAGGTTTCATCAGTTTCCACTGTGCCGACAACTGACAAGCCTTTTATTAGATTAGATTAGTTTCTCGCCATATACACCAGGGTGCGATAAAATTCCTTGTTCACATGAAGTTCATAGAGTATACAATATACATAGTGTAATGATAAAAAACAACATTAAATATAACGAGTGCAGAACTGTAGAATGGTGCAAGATCATGGTGCAAAATCCAAATAGTGCAAAAGAATATTAAAGAAATGATGAATTAGGTAGAGTTAAAAATTAGAGTATATGGCAGAACCTCCTGGAAGGAGATATGAAAGGTGGTTGGTTCATGAGTCTGATAGCAATGGGGAAGGAACAGTTCTTACATTTGGATTGGGAGCTTTCAAGACCTGTATATTCTCCCAAAAGATAAACGGAAAAGGGGGAATGGACAGAGTGAGATGCATCCAAGATGTTACTTCCTGCCTTGCTGATGCAACACAGTGTGAAGATGAACTGGGATGGATTGGGCTGTGTTCATCAGTCTGTAGGTTAAAGTGGTCATGCGCAGTAATACAGCATGGAAACAGGCCCTTCAACTCAACATGCCCACACAGCCAACATGTCTCAGCTACACTAGTCCCACCTGCCCACGTTTGGTCCATATCCCTCCGAACCTGTCCTATCCATGAACCTGACTAACTGTTTCTTAAATGTTGTGATAGCCCCTGCCTCAACTACCTCCTCTGGCAGCTTGTTCCATTCACACACCATCCTTTGTGTGCAAAGGTTATACCCCTGTCCCACTTAGGAAACCTGAAGGGGAAACCTCTGGAGACTTTGCGCCCCACCCAAGGTTTCCGTGCAGTTCCCGGAGGTTTTTGTCAGTCTCCCTACCTACTTACACTACCTGCAACCTCCGGCCACCACCTGCAACCTCCGGGAACCGCACGGAAACCTCGGGTGGGGCCCAAAGTCTCCAGAGGTTTCCGTTCAGGTTTCCTAAGTGGGACAGGGGCATTACTCGTCAGATTCCTATTAAATCTTGTCCCCTTCACCTTAAACCTTTATCCTCTGGTCCTCGCGTTTCCCTACTCTGGGCAAGAGACTCTGTGCATCTACCCGAACTGCTCCTGTCATGATTTTATACACCTCTGTAAAGATCACCCCTCATCCTCCTGCCATTCCAGGTCGGGACGCATCCCATCTGAATACTTTCTGAAGCTCAACTTTAGACGGCTGAGAGAATCTTCGTGGACTTGCGGAATTTTATCAGACATCTAAGAAAGTAAATATTTTTTCACAGTAATTTTTAGTTTGGTTGGCAATATTGACATAGGCACTGAAAATTCAAGGGCAGAGTCAACACTAATGAATTAACAGTCAATTCAGGATTGATGTGAGGAATTTCTTCTTTACATAAGTAACTCAGTGGTGCAACTGGTAGAGCTGCTACCTGACAACTCCAGAGACCTGGGTTCCATCCTGACCTCGGCTATTTGTGCGGAGTTTACGCTCCTCCTGTGACCGTGATGATTTTTTCTGAGTGCTTCTGATTCCACCCACATCCTAAAGACGTGTGGGTTTGTAGGTTAAATGGCCTCTCTGTAAGTTCCCGCAACTGGGTAAGGGGTGGATGCAAAATTTGGATAGCATAGAATCTGTGTGAACAGGCGATAGAAGGTTGGCAAGGACTCAGTGGGCAGAAGGGCCTGTATCTTTCAATCAATCAATCAATCAATCAATCAACCAATCAATAACATGAGATATAATAGCAGAAACTATTATAGGAGCGGTGGGAAGTGGAAACCATTACGTTTTGCTATTGATGGATGAACTGGAAGGTGGTGAATACCCTTTGTCAGCTCCCCCTACAAAAGCTAACATATATGAACCAAGTAATAACTGATGCTGTCCAACCTTTGCTCAAGGACAATTCAAGGACAATAATGAGTCTGTAAGGAGCTAAATGTTTCCATCAAAAATCTCTCAGAGATTTCAGTGAACAATTTAAGGATTTAAAGTAACTTCCTAGTGGTATTTTTATAACAAGAGTTAAACATCTGTTCCGGGTGTTTGTTTTGAAAGGTTATAATTATCAATGCCAAGCTGGATGTGTGTGGAAAATGCAAGCTGTTGTGTGTTTTCAATAATGATCGAGGGCCTTTGAATCACTTTGATTGCAGAAGGGTATAGAGAAATGTTCCCTATTCACTAGCTCGGCTGGTTCACCTAAAAACAAAGCCATAGCAAGCTATGAGAGTTTTGAAACCTAGGGGATACAGTCTGCCTAGGGCCTGTGTAATCCAATTTTCAAGCACATAGGTGTTGTTGTAATGTGTATCAGTCATGATCTGATTGAAAGCTGGATCAGGAGCGAGCAGCTGAATGACCATTTCCTGTTCCGGTAATCCCACCTCCTGTCAGTCAGAAAGCTGCCATTTTGAATAATGGCAGCTAACGTAACCAATGAAGTAAAGGTGTAAAATGAAGATCATTCTGGCCTCCTATTGATGCAAGGTGGTTGATTAAAATTTCTCAAAATGCTCCCTGTGGATAATGAGGAAGATTGGCAAAAGATTTAGCACAATATTGGCCTGTTAGAAATATGGGCAGAGAAACGGTGGATGGAGTTTAATCAGAACAAGAGTGAAATGGCTGGAGCCTTCGTGTGCAGAGGGATCTTAGCGTGAAAGTCCATAGCTCTCTTAAAGTGGATGAGATGTTAAAGAAGGCATACAGTATATTTTCCTTTATTGGTTGTGGCACTGAATATGAGTCGGGAAGTCATTTTACAGCTGTATAAAGCTTAAAGGGCCTGTCCCACTTTCACGACCTAATTCACAACCTTTTTAACTCGTGGACATTTTTCATCAGGCTAGAAAAAAATGCCCTGACCTACTTGATGCCACAAGTACCTACGACTAGCATCACGGCCTGCTACGACCGACCTACGACCTTGTGACGACCATGCTGCGAGTATGAGTCAAGGGCAAACTCGGCAGAGGTCGTGAAAGTGGGACAGGCCCTTTAGTTAGGCTACATTTGGAGTAGTTTAGAAATGAACTGCAGATGCTGGTTTAAACCGAAGATAGACACAAAATGCTAGAGTTACTCAGAGGGACAAGCAGCATCTCTGGATAGAAAGAATGGGTGACGTTTTGGTTCAAAACCCTTCATAATGGAGTAGTTTAGTTCAGTTAGGTTTATTTTATTGTCACGTGTACTGAGGTACAGTGAAAAGCTTTTGTTGCGTGTTAACTAGTCAGCAGAAAAAACAAAACATCATTCTGCCACAGAAGGTAGTTGAAGCCAGTTCATTGGCTATATTTAAGAGGGAGTTAGATGTGGCCCTTGTGGCTAAGGGGATCAGGGGGTATGGAGAGAAGGCAGGTACAGGATACTGAGTTGGATGATCAGCCATGATCATATTGAATGGCGGTGCAGGCTCGAAAGGCTGAATGGCCTACTCCTGCACCTATTTTCTATGTTTCTATGATTACAATCGATCCATTTACAGTGTATAGATACATGATAAGGGAATACCCTTTAGTGCAAGGTGAAGCCAACAAAGTCCGATCAAAGATAGTCCAAGGGTCATCAAGGAGGTAGATAGTAGTTCAGCATTGCTCTCTGGTTGTGGTAGGATGATTCAGTTGCCTGGGAAGAAACTGTCCCTGAATCTGGTGTACGTTTTCACACTTCTATATCTTTTGCCTGATGGGAGAGGGGAGAAGAGGCAGTGGCCAGGGTGTGACTCATCCTTGATTATGCTGCTGGTCTTGCCGAGGCAGCGTGAGGTAAAAATGTAGTCAATAGAAGGGACGTTTAAGAAGGAACTGCAGATGCTGGAAAAATCGAAGGTAGACAAAAAAGCTGGGGAAACTCAGCGGGTGAGGCAGCATCTATGGAGCGAAGGAAATAGGCAACGAAGAAGAAGGGTCTCGACCCAAAACGTTGCCTATTTCCTTTTCTCCATAGATGCTGCCTGACCCGCTGAGTTTGTCTAGCTTTTTTGGCAATAGAAAGGAGGTTGGTTTGTGTGATCGTCCACAATTTGCTGACATTTCTTGCGGTCCTGGATGGAGCTGTTCCCAAACTCAGCTGTGATGCATCCTGATAAAATGCTTTCTACGGTGCATCTTTAGCAGTTGGTGAGAGTTGCAGGCGGCATGCCAAACTTCCTAAGCCTTCTAAGGAAGTACAGGCATCGGTGTGCCTTCTTGGTCGTTGCTTCAATATGGGTAGTCCAGGAGAAGTAGTTGGTGATATTGACTCCTGTGAATTTGAAGCTTTTGCCCATCTCTACTTCGGCACCGTCAATGCAAACTGGAGTATATGTTCCGCTTTGCTTCCTGAAGCCGATCGCTATCTCTTTTGTATTGCTGACGTTGAGAGAAAGCTTCTTGTCTCGACACCAGGACATGGGTTCTCAATCTCCTTCCTATACTCTGTCTCATTATTATTTGATATCTGGCTCGCAATGGTGGTGTTGTCTGCGAATTTGACAATTGAATTGGATTTGTACACAGTCGTGGGTGTACAAGGAGAGTTGAAAAAAGCATCGTTGTGGAGCACCAGTGTTGAGGATTATCGTGGAGTATGATTTGTCCCCTATCCTCACAGATTGGGATCTGCTGGTCAGGAGGTCAAGGATCCAGTTGCAGAGATGAGTGCTGACCCCATGTCCCGCAAGTTTAGCGAGTATTGTGTTCAATCCGCATTATAGGAAGGGGGTGAAGGCTTTGCACAGAAGAGATTCACCAGGATGTTGCCTGAATTGGAGAATATTAATTATGTTGGACAAATTTGGATTTATTTTCTCTAATGCATTGAAGACTGATGGGCGACTTGATAGAAGTATTTAGAATTATGGGGGGCAGTGACAAGGTGGATTGTCAGAGTCTTTTTCCCAGGGTGGAAATATCAAATACTAGGCGGTATTGCTTTAACGGTGAGAGGGGGGACATTTAAAGGAGATTTATAAGGCAGGTTTTTCTTTACACAGAGAATGGTAGGTGTTGGAAGGTACTGCCAGGGGAAGTGGTTGAAGAAGATATGTTGGTGATGTTTAAGAGACATTTAGACACATGAACAGACAGGGCATGGAAGGATTTAGATCACGTGTAGGCAGAAATGCAGTTAAGTTGGTATCATGGTATCAATATCACAGACATTGTGGAATGAAGGGCTTGTTCCTATTCTGTAACTGTTCTCTATGTTCTTTCATGTCATAGAGTCAATAGGCAATAGACAATAGGTGCAGGAGTAGGCCGTTTGGCCCTTCGAGCCAGCACCGCCATTCAATGTGATCATGGCTGATCATCCCCAATCAGTACCCCTTTTCCCTGCTTTCCCCATATTCCCTGACTCCGCTATTTTTAAGAGGCCTATCTAGCTCTTGAAAGCATCCAGAGAACCTTCTTCCACCGCCCTCTGAGGCAGAGAATTCCACAGACTCACCACTCTCTGTGAGAAAAAGTGTTTCCTCGTCTCCATTCTAAATGGCTTACTCCTTATTCTTAAACTGTGGCCCCTGGTTCTGGACTCCCCCAACATCGGGAACATGTTTCCTGCCTCTAGCGTGTCCAAGCCCTTAATAATCTTATATGTTTCAAAGTCATAGTCACACAATGTGGAACCAGACCACTCAGCCCACATCGGCCAACATGTCCCATCTACACTAGTCTAACTTACCTGCATTTAGCTCGTATCCTTCTAAACCTGTCCTATCTATGTACCTGTCTAATTGCTTCTTAAACATTGTGATAGTTCTTGCCTCAACTACCTCCTCCATACCAGCTCATTCCATACACACACCACCCTTTGTGTCAAAAGGTTACCCTCAGATTCCTAGTAAGTAAGTAAGTTTATTGGCCAAGTAATCACATACAAGGAATTTGCCTTGGTGCTCTGCCCACAAGTAACAACATGACATAGTGACAGTTTCGAATGACTCAGAAAACACTAAACATTAATAATAATAAAACATTAATGATAAAACACCATTGATCAAGCATGTGAACCAACAAAAGATCACAGGGAGGCTACAGATTTTTGGCTGTTGAGTAGAGCAAAAACTGTGGATAAAAACTGTTTTTATGTCTGGCCGTGGCAGCTTTAACAGTCTGGAATCGCCCTCCAGAGGGAAGTGATTCAAAGAGTTTGTGGCCAGGGTGAGAGGGGTCAGAGATGATCTTGCCCGCTCGCTTCCTGGCCCTTGCAGTGTACAGTTCATCAATGGAGGGAAGGTTGCAGCCAATAATCTTCTCTGCTGATCGGCCGATTCGCTGCAGCCTCCAGGTAAAAAATGAAATGAAATGATGAAATGAAATGATGAAATGAAATGGTGTCGTGCTTGGTGGCTGTACCAAACCAGACCATGATGGACCATGATACCAGACCAAGGTGAGGACAGACTCTACCATGTAAAATTGGACCATCATTGCCTGTGGCAGATTGTGCTTCCTTAAATCTTTCCCCCTTCACTATAAACCTATGCCCTCTGATTTACGTTTCCCCTACTCTAGACAAGAGACTCTTTGTGTTTACCCGATCTATTCCTCTCATGATTTTAGACTTCTCCAATTATGATTTTCACCTGAGCATGCCTGAGAGATTCTCACGTTGTTCCAAGGAACATTCGTATTTGTGGAACAATAACTCATACATAGATTTATATAGCACCTTTAATGTAGCACGATGTTCCAAGGCACCTCACGGTAACATCTTCAAACAATATGGTACTATGCTATCAAGGTAAATGAGCTAAAGTTTGGTCAAATTGGAAAGTTTCAATTATTCCCTTAATGGAGGAAAGAGTAATAGCAGCAGGCAATGAATGCTCAGGAAGGGACTACACTAAAGGAAGGCCACCAATTATAAAACGGCTCGGTGGCGTGGCGGTAGTGTTGCTGCCTTAAGGCCTGTCCCATGAACATGCGATCTGCTTGCGGCAAGCGCGACCAAACCGGAAACGGGGGCCGCGCGGAGGCCGAGTGAGTGACGTGAAGTTCGAACGAAGTCCGCGGGAAGTTCGCGCGTGACATACGGTATCAAGACGCTGCGCACGCCCGTCGAGGCGGTGCGTATGGCGTCGAAGCGGCTGCGGGCCAGCAGGCCATTGCCGCGCGGAATTTTTGAACACGGTCAGTTTTTCGGAGCCCAGTGCGATGTCGGGACCAGCTCCGCACAACTCCATACGGCTCCGGCGATCGAAGTGGGACCGGCCCCGCGAGGCCGTACGGCTCAAGCGACCACGTTAGGTCGCGCTTGCCGCATGGAGTCGCATGCTCGTGGGACAGGCCCTTTACAACTCCATAGACCTGAGTCCCAGTACTGCAGGTACGGAGTTTGTACATTCTCCCCGTGACCTGCGTGGGTTTTCTCCAGGATCCGGTTTCCTCCTACATTCTAAAGACGTACAGGTTTGTAGGCTAATTGGCTTGGTATAATTGTAAATTGTCCCTAGTTTGTGTAGGATATTGCAAGCGTGCGGGGATCGCTGGTCAGCGTGGACTCGGTGGCAAAAGGGTCTGTTTCCACGCTGCATCTCTAAACTAAACTAAACTACAAAATGTTGAGGTCAAAACTAAACTATACTAAAAAACTCAGCAGGTCAGTCAGCATCCCTGGAGAACATGGATAGGCAATGTTTTGGGTCAGGACCATTCTTCAGAGGGCACAAGTCTGAAAGGTCGTAAGCCTAAGCTGGTCACGGGAAGAACGTTCGAACTCTGTACAGACAGCACCCTAAGCGGTATCTAAACTAAACTAAACTAAAATAAAATTATGAAATCTGAGATTATCCAGGAGACAGAATGACAAGATCACAGATGCCTTGGAAAGCCTTTGAGCTGAGAAAGATTACAAATATGAGGGATGAGGTCACAAAGAGAAAACACCACACAAAAATGACATAGTACATGATCTATTTCACTGCGCTGCTTTATTGTTTCAGTTGACAATTAAAACATTGCTGTATCTTTTCATCTTGGATATTTTAAAATGGATCAGGTGTTAGTGTACTCCAAGGTTACACAGAAAAGCTGGAGAAACTCAGCGGGTGCAGCAGCATCTATGGAGCGAAGGAAATAGGCAACGTTTCGGGCCGAAACCCTTCTTCAGACTGATCAGGGGTGGGGGTGGGTGGGGACAAGAAAGGGAAAAGGAGGAGTAGCCGGAAGGCTGGAGGGTGGGAGGAGACAGCAGGGGAGCTGAGGAAGGGGAGGAGACAGCAAGGACTAACAGAATTGGGAGAAGTCGATGTTCATGCCCCTGGGGTGCAGACTCCCCAAACGGAATATGAGGTGCTGTTCCTCCAATTTCCGGTGCTGCTCGCTGTGGCCATGGAGGAGACCCAGGACAGAGAGGTCAGAGGCGGAGTGGGAGGGGGAGTTGAAGTGCTGAGCCACCGGGAGGTCAGCCAGGTTATTGCGGACCGAGCGGAGGTGTTCGGCGAAACGATCGCCCAACCTCCGCTTGGTCTCACCGATATAGATCTGCTGACATCTAGAGCAGCGGACGCAATAGATGAGGTTGGAAGAGATGCAGGTAAACCTCTGTCGCACCTGGAACGATTGCTTGGGTCCCTGAAAGGAGTTGAGGGGGGAGGTAAAGGGACAAGTGTTGCATCTGCTGCGGCCGCAAGGGAAAGTGCCCGGGGAGGGGGTGGACCGAGAGGGAAGGGAAGAATTGACAAGGGAGTTATGGAGGGAGCGGTCTTTGCGGAAGGCAGATATGGGGGGAGATGGGAAGATGTGGCCAGTAGTGGGGTTACGTTGGAGGTGGCGAAACTGACGGAGGATTATTTTTTGTATGTGATGGCTGGTGGGGTGAAAGGTGAGGACTAGGGGGACTCGGCCCTTGTTGCGAGTGCGGGGATGGGGAGAGAGAGCAGTGTTGCGGGGTATGGAAGAGACCCTGGTGCGAGCCTCATTTATGGTGGAGGAGGGGAACCCCCGTTCCCTGAATAGTGAGGACATTTCAGATGTCCTGGTGTGGAACGCCTCATCCGTGGAGCAGATACGGCGTAGACGGAGGAATTGGGAGTAGGGGATGGAGTCCTTACAGGAAGCAGGGTGGGAAGAAGTGTAGTCCAGATAGCCATGGGAGTCAGTGGGTTTATAGTGTATGTCGGTTAGAAGTCTATCACCTGCAATGGAGATAGTGAGGTCAAGGAATGGTAGGGAAGTGTCGGAGATGGTCCAGGTGTATTTCAGTGCCGGGTGGAAATTAGTGGTGAAGTGGATGAAGTCAGTCAGTTGTGTGCGGGTGCAGGAGGTGGCACCAAAGCAGTCTTTAACACGTTAGTGTACTCCAATGTCTGCATCTATTATTTTAATTGCAACTTCAGTGCTCTTTTCTGTAGCTCAGATTACCTATAAAAATAATCGGATGATGCAATTGTTTTTTTACTTTTTTTGCAAGTATTAACAAGCCCAATAACATTGCATCTGCATACTTCACTTGTTTCATGCCAAGAGCTGACAACTTATGGACGTTTCGGTATAACTTCTGCCCAAACTGCCTTGCCCAGTCAAACAGCATTTTTTCAATCTTTAATATAATTGTAATCAATAAACTAATGTCGTCCAATGCCTTTATGCTTGTTCTCGCTCACAGAAGCCTCTGGGAAAGTAATCTTTCAAGCAGTAATCATGAAACAACTACAGTGAAAAGTGAACATTGTCATTGTTGCCAAAAATTAAACAGCCCAGGGGTTTAGGCAGGACTGTAAACATCTTTAAAAGAACAGATTTACCTATTCTATAGATTCTGGGACTGCAGATATAGAAAGAGTCGTTTGCAAAGGAAGCCACAGAGGAGATGGGGAATTTGTTTTGTGCAATAAGTTTTATTATTTGGACTGCAGTGATTCAAAAGTATGCTGGTAGCAGATTGATTTTTAACTTCCGAAAGAGGACAGTGTATCTGGTTGAAAAGGAAAACAAATGTTGATACATGGAAAGAGACCAATTATAAAGCTCTATACAGCAGATGGTATATGCACGATGGACTTTATAACTTCCTTCCATGCTGTAAGATGTCACTAACGTGTTCTTTTTCATATAACCATATAACCATATAACAATTACAGCATGGAAACAGGCCATCTCGGCCCTACAAGTCTGTGCCGAACAACTTTTTTTCCCTTAGTCCCACCTGCCTGAACTCATACCATAACCCTCCATTCCCTTCTCATCCATATGCCTATCCAATTTATTTTTAAATGATACCAACGAACCTGCCTCCACCACTTCCACTGGAAGCTCATTCCACACCGCTACCACTCTCTGAGTAAAGAAGTTCCCCCTCGTGTTACCCCTAAACTTCTGTCCCTTAATTCTGAAGTCATGTCCTCTTGTTTGAATCTTCCCTATTCTCAAAGGGAAAAGCTTGTCCACATCAACTGTCTATCCCTCTCATCATTTATCAAGTCCCCCCTTAACCTCCTGCGCTCCAGAGAATAAAGACTTAACTTATTCAACCTATCTCTGTAACTTAGTTGTTGAAACCCAGGCAACATTCTAGTAAATCTCCTCTGTACTCTCTCTATTTTGTTGACATCCTTCCTATAATTTGGCGACCAAAATTGTACACCATACTCCAGATTTGGTCTCACCAATGCCTTGTACAATTTTAACATTACATCCCAGCTTCATTTGCCTATAATCTTGAGATATCTGGCTGGCACGGTGGCGCTGCGGTAGAGTTGCTGCCTAATGCCCCTGTCCCACTTAGGAAACCTGAACGGAAACCTCTGGAGACTTTGCGCCCCACCCAAGGTTTCCGTGTGGTTCCCGGAGGTTTTTGTTAGTCTCCCTAATGGTCAAAAATGGTTTCCGCTTCTTCTATGTTTTCCGGCGATTATTTCAAAAAAAATTAAAAACCGTCCGCGACTAAAAATAGGTTGCCGTTTTAAAAATCGGTACTTTTTTTATTCGGTAGTGGAAGGTAAACCCTTTTTTTCACCCAGTTTTATTCCACCAGGGAGGTAGGCGGCGCGAGTCTAGTCAGCAGCGGCCTCTGCGGCCCGTCCGCGTTTTTATTATTTTTGTCTATGTTTATATGTAGTTTTTGTTATTTTTTTGTTGGGGTGTGTGTGTGTGGGGGGGGTGGGAAGGGATGGGGCAACTTTTAAATCTCTCCCTGCACGGGAGACCCGACCTTTTCTTGTCGGGTCTCCGTTGTCGTTGGGGCTGCAATGAGGAGCGGCCTCCAACAGAAGAAGCCGGGGACTCTGGTGCCGACTCACCTCACCGTCGCGGAGCTGGCCGAGTCCGGAGCGGGTGGAGCGGTGGTGGAGCGCTGCTGCTGCTGCTGCTGCTGCTGATGCCGATTCGGAGGCTGCAACTGCGGGTCTGCGGACGGCGGCACCGGGAGCCCGCGGGTCCCTGGAGGGAGACCGCTTTTCAGGACTCCTGCAACGGCGACTTCTCCCGCCCGAGTTGCGGGGTCGAAGAGCTCCTGGAGCGGGGCCTAACATCACCGCCCCGCGTGGCTTGGAATGGCCGCGGGACTCTGCGAGCGCACGCCGGGGGCTCTAACACCAAGACCCGGTGTGCGACCTCGCACCACCCGGCGTGGCTTTAATGGCCGCGGGACAATTGCCATCGCCAGCCGGGGGCTTTGACTTTGACTCTGACATCGGGGGGGGGAGAGTGCAGTGGAGAGATAAGCTTTTTTGGCCTTCCATCACAGCAATGTGATGGATGTTTAGGTAAAATGTAAATTGTGTTGTGTCTGGGGTCTATTTGTTTGTAATGTATGGCTGCAGAAACGGCATTTCGTTTGGACCTCAAGGGGTCCAAATGACAATTAAAATTGTATTGTATTGTATTGTACAGGTTAATTAGCTTGGTATAATTGTAAATTATCCCTACCGTGTGTAGAATAGTGTTAGTGTGCGGAGATCGCTGGTTTGGAGGGCCTGTTTCCGAGCTGTGTCTCTAAACTAAACTAAACTAAAATATCCACGTGTTAAAAGGAACTGCAGCTGCTGGTTCAAACTGAAGATAGATACAGAAAACTGGAGAGAAGAAGACTCTGAAGAAGGGTCTCAACCCTAAACACTACCCACTCCTTCTCTCCAGAGAAGCTGCCTGTCCCGCTGAGTCACTCCAGCTTTTTGTGTCTAAAATATCCACATGTTTGACACTTCAGTACATTTCAAATCTCCCACTAAATTTGACTTGTCAAAATACAAGCATGTTTATGCGTGCTATTTTCGTGATATTTATTTTAGTTGTTTATCTTTTAATATTTTATCTTGTATGTATCGTTAGCTTTTAGAAATGTTTGAATGGTGCACTGACTGGCTGACATTTTTAAATTTCGTTGTACATGGTTCATGTTACAATGACAATAAAGAAACTATTCTATTCTATTCTATTCTATTCTACAAGCAAAATCACTAGTTTAAGATTGAGATGTAATGAGCCAACATGGTAATGGTCATTGTCTGAAGAAGGGTTCTGATCCGAAATGTCACCCATCCTTTTCCTCCAGAGATGCTGCCCGACCCGATGAGCTAGTAGTCCAGCACTTTGTGTCTATCTTTGTGATGTTCATTATTTGCTATTTCAAAATCAGATGGTTGTTCGGACACAACCATATCGTTTGTTTCATCTAATTTATTGATTATGGTTTATAGGTTTGTTTCAAACTCCGTTTGAATAATTCATTAATACTAAGCATAAGTTTAATGTTTGACACATACTTTTAGTCGCAGCAGTTCCGACATATGGCTTCAATGAAAACAGCCTTGAGCATTCACACCCAAGTATTTCACTTGATCTTGGAAAAAGATCATTCATTCAGTTTTCTGCAGGCTTGGGCTCTGTAAAGGCCACCTCGTCCGCCCACTCACAATGGATGTTGCTATTCGCAACTTCCAGTTATTATAACATTATCAGGATTATAAATGACTCTATCTCTAGGCCTGTAAGACTACATCCATTTTCTTTTGAAAGATACTGCAGCACAGGTCGCTGCACAAGGTAGTCTGTGGTAACAGTACATTCTCTTCTGCAAATTAATAGTTAGACATTATTTTGTGCTGTTATCTAATGTCATCTGTTGATTACTTATAAGATCATTTGGGATTTCATTTGCACTAATTTTCTAGCAATTTTTCAACTAGGATGTTCACACAATGTGATCTTTCAGTAGGTGCAATAAGAAAAAAACAGACTGAAATCTTCCTTTCACACTTCTCAAGCAGCTAAATTGCTACAACCTGTGCAAATGACACATTCTTCATTCGTTCAGCCGCAGAGTTTGTAAAGCTTTTTGGAAATGGCCGAATAAAGTCTCGGGACAGCCAGTTTCAGTGAACAGGGGGCATGTTTTAGAATACAACCAGGACATTGGTAAATGGAAATTGTCCAAGTTCCATTGCTGGTGATATATCAACAAATGTACGGAAGCACCAAGGTAAATTCATTTAGCTTCCATCACAGTTTGAGGCATGAATCAGGCAGGTGGGTGGAAGGAAAACTGAGTGGAATGAGCTAATGATTAATTCTCAGATTCAGATTCAAAGATTCAGATTCAGATTCAAACTTTATTGTCATTGTGCAGTGTACAGTACAGAGACAACGAAATGCAGTTAGCATCTCCCTAGAAGACCGATATAGAATATGAGCAATAAATAAATATATTTACGTGCATACAGTCATAGTAGTGCAATTAATTTTTCCTAGCGGAAGGAGTGTCCGGGGGGTGGTGGCTGCTTTGGCAATCACCGAGGTACAGTGTTGAGTAATGTAACAGCCGCAGGGGAGAAGCTGTTCCTGGACCTGCTGGTCCGGCAACGGAGAGACCTGTAGCGCCTCCTGGATGGTAGGAGGGTACACAGACTGTGGTTAGGGTGAGAGCAGTCCTTGACAATGCTGAGCGCCCTTCGCAGACAACGCTTGCTTTGGCTCATTTCATTATGATTTATAGGCCGTCCATGTAATCAAATGGACAGGGGCTCAGCAGTAAAGTTGCTGCCTTGCAGTGCCAGAGACCTGGGTTCGATCCTGACCAAGACCCATGTTTGATGTTCTCCCTGTAACCATGAGGGTTTGATCCGAGTTCTCCGGTTTCCTCCCACATTCCAAAGACGTGCAGATTTGTAGATTCATTGGCTTCTGTAAATTTCATAGTTCAATGTCGGGACATATGTCAATAAAACACTCTTGACCTTCGAATGGTTCTACCATTTATTTTAACTTTATGTCTATAATTGTTCTTATTCCACTGCTCAGAGAAACAGCTCCTTCTTATTACCATCACAACTTTAGAACCTCAATGAAATCCATCCCCAGTTTCTACATTTCAAAAAGAAAATAAGCCCAACCTACCCAATCTTTCCTTATACCTAACATTATCCAGTACTAGTAATAATCATATGGTTTTACTCTGCACCTTATCCACTGCAGTTACATATCTATCTATCGATTATATATTAAAACTGTGTGGCTGCCGCCTGGCGTCCGGCTGCCTTTCTGCCTTTTGATTCGCTGCTCCTTCCTATCAGCTTCCAACACAATTCATAACAAAGTTGTAAGACAGGAACACTCTGAACTTTTCACCTCAATGGGATATCACAGCAAGTGCTTCAACAGGAGGGGGAGGGCCAATTGGTATTGCAATTGGAATTGCTGCAGTAGGCAGGGGAGGTGAAATTGATTTTTTTTTAATCCACTGCTGAGGGAGGCAGGGGAGTGCTGGAATCTTACATTTGTGAACGGCTTCAGTTCCGTTGGAGGAGACGGGTGCATGGTGGAATATTGGGTTGGGGGATCACACCATCGGGGTTGGTCTAGTTTTCTATAAAATGATGACAAGACTGTACAAAATGACTACAACACTCCTAGTGGTTTATGCAATGCTACCATATCGTTCTGTTCAGTCCCTGGGCTTGCAATTGCCTGGCGCTTTAAATCTTCTGAACAATTCCATTTTGATCTTTCCACTTTTGGCCTTTTACACAGATTCATTGAAGCCAAATAATCTTGATGTTGTAGCATCTCATTTAAAGATATTCCAACACTGACTCGTAGCCCCCCAACTGCGTAGGCGCGGCTGTGTGGTTCCTATTGTGAGGCCAGAGATCCACGTTGTGATGCGAGTCACGGCAACACTTCCCCAACTGCACCTCGCCATCCTTCATCTTTCCCCTCTCCTCCTCACTCCTTCCCTCACCTCTCCCTCCCTCTCCTTTCCACTACCCTCAGTCACTTCCTCTCTCCCACCAATCCCCCTCCTCTCCTCTCCCTGCTCCCCCACTCCTCACCTCCCCGTATCCCACTCCCCCACTCTCCCTCCTCACCTCCCCCACAGCCCTCCTCACCATCTATCCCCTACTCCCTACCTCCCCCATTCCCCCTCACCTCTCCCTCTATCTCCCCCTCCTCCCCCACTCCGTGTAGAAATTACAGCTGTGTTTATACATAGTCAATCCATTTCAGGGCACCATAATGTTTGGGACACATGGCTTCACAGGCGTTTGTAATTGCTCAGGTGTATCTTAAATACCTCCTTAATGCAGGTGTAAGAGAGGTATCAGCACCTATTCTTTCCACCACCTTTGGAAACTTTTATTGCTGTTTATCAACATGAGGACCAAAGTTGTTCCAATGAAAGTCAAAGAAGTCATTATTAGACTAAGAAACAAGAATAAAACTGTTGGAGACATCAGCCAAACATTAGGCTCACCAAAATCAACTGTTTGGAACATCATTAAGAAGAAAGAGGGCTTACTAATCGCAAAGGGACTGAGAGGCCAAGGAAGGCCTCCACAGCTGATGACATAAGACTTCTCGCCATAATAACGAAAAATCCCCAAACACCTGTCCGACAGATCAGAAACACTCTTCAGGAGTCGGGTGTGGATTTGTCAATGGCCACTGTCTGCAGAAGACTTCATGAACAGAAATAGAGGCTACACTGCAAGATGCAAACCACTGGTTAGCCGCAAAAAAAGGATGGCCAGGCTACAGTTTGCCAAGAAGTACTTAAAAGAGCAAACACAGTTCTGGACAGATGGGACGAAGATTAACATATCAGAGTGATGGCAAGAGCAAAGTATGGAGGAGAGAAGGAACTGCCCAAGATCCAAAGCATACGACCTCATCTGTGAAACACGGTGGTGGGGGTGTTATGGCCTTGGCATGTAGGGCAGCTGAAGATACTGGCTAACTTATCTTCATTGATGATACAACTACTGATGGTAGTAGCATAATTAAATGCTGAAGTGTATGGACATATCCTATCTGCTCAAGTTCAAACAAACGCTTCAAACTTGCAGTTCATTCTACTTCAAGACAATGATCACAAACATACCGCTAATGCAACAAAGGAGTTTTTTTAAAGCTAGAAAATGGTATATTCTTGAGTGGCCAAGTCAATCACCCGATCTGAACCCAATTGAGCATGCCTTTTATATGCTGATGAGAAAACTGAAGGGGACTAGCCCCCAAAACAAGCATAAGCAGCAGATGGCTGGAATACAGGCCTGGCAGAGCATCACCAGAGAAGACACCCAGCAATTGGTGATGTCCATGAATCGCAGACTTCAAGCAGTCATTGATTACAAAGGTTATGCAACAAAATACTAAACATGACTACTTTCATTGACATGACATTGCTGTGTCCCAAACATTATGGTGTCCTGAAATGGGGAGACTATGTATAAACACTGCTGTAATTTCTACACGGTGAAACCAAAATGTATAAAATGGCCTTTATTAAAATCTGACAATGTGCACTTTAACCACATGTGTTTTTTTTTCTATTACAAATCTCATATTGTAGAGTACAGAGGCAAATAAATAAATGATGGGTCTTTGTCCCAAACATTATGGAGGGCACTGTATCTTTAAGAATCTGTGGACATACACCTGAGGTGTCTTTGTTCATCCATGTCTCTTGTTGCCTTTTCATGAGCTATGCATTTCCCTGTCTTATTGCACTGAATGAGTTCTGATTACATTCCATGTACCCAACACACTGGGCCCATTAACATCATCCTGCTGTCAAAAGCCTCCCACCTCACCTTCAGTTTGACATCCAATATTTGTTTCATCTTCAACTTCTTTCTCCTGCCCTCTAATACTTAGGTCCATATTATTAATTTATACAGCTTAACAAAACAAAACTGCTGAGGCCTGTTGATCACTACTGGAAAAAGACTTCCAGTTGTGCAAAGCCTGTCACTATGATCCAGTTTTGTTATTTTTCATTAGATCTCATGCACTTTTATCTTATTGATCATCCTGCCATATGTAACCTGGTCAAAAATATTGCTAAAATTCTTCGAGAGTACAGTTTCATAAAACATAGGTTAGACTGTATATTGAATATTTTGTGCAGTACTGGTTGCCACACTATAGGAAGGATGCCATTATACTGGAGAGTGTGAAGAGATGAGTAAGTAGGATATTGCTTGGAATGAGGCAAGCAGTTACAATGAAGGACTGAATACATTTGGGTTTGCTTTCCTTGGAGCTGTGGAGATTGAGGAGTAATCGGATAGAGTTATGTACAATTATTATGGAGATAATGGAGTAAACAGCAGATAGCAGAGGTGTCAAAGAGGACATCCATGTAAAGTGAGAGATAGGAGGTCTGGAGGGGACCTGAAGGATATTTTCCCACAGAGGATGGTGGTAAAGGCAGACATTCTCACAACATTTAAGAAACATTTACACAATTATACATGCCTTCATTGACCCTCATCAAATATTCATTCAAGTTAGTCAGACACATCCTTCCTTCAAGAATACCATGCTGATTGTTCTTTGTTAATTTGAGTCTTTCTAATTGAAGCTTTATGCTATTCCTCAAATTGATTACAACCATTTGCCTACCACTCACATTAAACTAAATGATTTGTAATTACTCTATTTAATCCACACTTTTTAAAAAGCACTAGAATGATTCCAATCCTCCAGTCCTCTGCTACCACTCCTGTAGGCACGAATGATTAGAAAATGATGGTCATTGCAGATGATCCTCTGCAATTTCCTCCCTTCTAACCCTTCATCCACCTCTGACAAATATTGAGCAAGCTTTACATATTCAATTTGCATTTTTGAATGCCACTTACTTCTGCCCAGCATCTCAGTGAGATGCATGTGATGCAGAAATGCCCAAGTGCAATTCGTGCCAAAGTGGATCAAGCTTTCGGGGTCTGGAAAATGACCCTGAACTTATAAGTGTTGCATTTCTATCAGGGGAAAATCAATTCGCAATTGCTTAGGATTTTAATGAAAACCATTACACAAAAGATTTTTTGGGCCTCAGCCTTTGACTGTAGATTAATGTGCCTGTTCATTTTCTGATCAGTGGTGACCCTGAATGGCTCGACTGGGCTTGTATTCGCTGGAATTTAGAAGGATGAGAGGAAAACTTAAAGAAACATATCAAATTCTTAAATTGGACAGGGTAGATGTAGGAAAAATGTTCCTGATGTTGGGGGAGTCCAGAACCAGAGATCACAGTTTAAGAATAACAGGTAGGCCATTTAGGACTGAGATGAGGAAAATCTTTTTCACCCAGAGAGTTGTGGAATTCTCTGCCAGAGAAGGCAGTGGAGGACAATTCAGTGGATGTTTTCAAGAGAGAGTTAGACTTAGCTCTGAGGGCAAAGGGAATCAAGGGATATGGGGGAAAAGCCGGAACGTGGTACTGATTTTGGATGATCAGCCATGATCATATTGAATGGTGGTGCTGGCCCGAAGCGCTATATGGCCTACTCCTGCACCTATTTTCTATGTTTATATGTTTCTATGAATGCTGATAATGATGACGGATTCAATAAAAGCAATGAATTGGATTCCACAAAAGGCTTTGAATGTCAAACGGTTGCGGGAGAATTGGAGAGACTGGGCATTGCTTTCAAAATGTCAGACAGACAAAGGAATAGGTGACATTTTGGGTCGAGGCCCTTCCTCAGAACCGTGACCCGAAACGTCACCTATTCCTTTTCGCCAGAGATGCTATCTAACCCGTTGAGTTACTCCAGCTTTCTGTGCCTATCTTCGGTTTAAACCAGCATCTGCAGTGCCCACCTCCACATTGCTTTCAAAATTCAACTCAAGTCAATGAAATAAATACCTTAACTTTTGGTAACTCCAATACTTGCTTTCTCTAAATTCTAATGAAAAATCATTGACTTGAAACATTCAATGTGTTTCTCTTCCCAAAGATGCTGCCTGATCAGATTGTTTCTTAGAATCTATTAAGAATATATATATTCTATGGTATAAGAACACACTGATCTGATTTGTATTTATGACTATAATATCCTGTTGTGCTGCAGCAATGCAAGAATTTCATTGTCCTATCTGGGACACATGACATAAACTCTCTTGTCTCTTGAGTTACATCTCTCCATATGGAAACCATTTATGTTTTAAGGACATAATATGACAGAGCTGGTTCTACTCATTGAACAAAGATGACTGAATGTTGACATGTACCCACAGTGTACACAATGTTCATTTCCCAGAGACCAAAACTTTTCAACTTAGTTACAAATAACTGATTAAAATCTTTAAGTAAAAAAGGGAGAAAGAAAAGTTATGAAAATGACTATTATATTATCTTCATCGGAATGCTTTATCTTCATTTTGAAAATAAAATATCTTTACATTGGGCTGTAATATTGTTTTAAATGAAAATCAGGGGGAAAAAAACGTAATATTGGCTTCAGACAGTAAACCTTGCACAATTTCATATCAATCTCACAATGGTGAAACCCAATTGGCCACATGCTTCTAATGTCGACTTGCTCTTTCTGAATTCTAATGAAAGATCATCAAAATGAAAATTCAATCTGTTCCTTCCCACACAGTTCTTTTGGTTAGCTGGCTTTCATTGTTGCAGGAGATATTTATTTGCAACTGAAAGCTTATAACAGATCTACTTCACCAAAGCTATGGAAGGAATCCCAGTATGCATAGGTGTCAATCACGTTAGTGTTGCTCAGTTAGGTTGTTTCAATAAATCACTAGAATTAAGTAAAACTTAAAGTATAGGTTCCTGTGTGTTTTATAGACCCCCAGTTGTTTATGGTAAGCAGTTGGTAACTGGTTCCAAAAATAGTCACAAAAATATGTGAGATGGTTATAAAACTGCAGGTTTTAGCTAAAACCTTTTGTGTCTAAAACCGATATTAAGTTTTTTCCCTCATTTTTAGTAATGTAACAACCTATGTCAAGATATTCTATTTTCTAAATGGATAGCGTTTCTATGCAGATGTGTACAATATTGTACTTTTCATAGTTTTTGCCACTTCTTTTAACAAATATTTTGAGCAATTGTCTGGAATTAAGTTGAAAAGTTTTCCACGTGTTACAGCGTAGAAATAGACAATTTAAATTGGAATTAGCTACGTTCTAGGAGGAGGTACACATTTGATTACAAATCTGGGAGTTTTCACTTCTTCTTCTTATTATTATTATTATTATAGAGTCCACATTTAAGATTAGAAGTAGTTCAGCCAGAGCTGAACACACTTCTCAGCATCTGCACAAAGGTGTCTGTCTTGTGTTTCTTGTGCATGGTGGTGGAAAGATTGCTGGAAAAAGGGAATGATCTTTAGAGGAAACGTGAACGATCTTTCCTTGAACCCTTCTCACTTCTGAATTTGCCATATTTTAAATTTTAATTCATTCATTTGGCAGCATATCAGAAAGCTAAGTTAATTTTCCAAAATATGTCTATAGAAGTAGACCTAGTTTGTGTGTATCACACGGAAAATTGATTGGGAATGGTTCAAAGGCAATTAATTCACATGGTGGGTGCATGGAACGAGCTGCTCGAGGAGGTAGTTGAGGCAGGTACAATTTATTTATTTATTTATTTATTTATATTTTATTTATTCTGAACAAGTAAAGACATTAAAGACATTAATAGTAACAAAATCGAAATTATCAAACAATTGGACATTACAATCAATATTTACAAGCAATGAAAAGAACACAAAGCAAATTTCCAATGTCCAACTCTGTGTCTGTACAAGCTCGAAAAGGAGTGAGAAGAAGAATAACTTATTAAATCTCACCCCTTTTCCCCCAACACTTCTACCATATTTAAAAATCAATTAATTAATAATAATAATACTACCCCAGGCAATTTCCCATAATAACAAATAGCAATATTTAACAGTCATTTGAACAGGTACATGGATAGGAAAGGTTTGGAGGGAATATGGGCCAGACACGGGCATGTGAGATTGGTGCAGATGGGGCTTTTTGTTTTGAATGGGCAAGTTGGGCCGAAGGGCCCGTTTCCATGCTGTAGGCCTCGATAATGTCTTGTTTTTGCAGTCTTTTTATTTTTCACTGTCTCGTGGAATTTATGTATTATGTATTTATGTATAATGTATAATTTATGTATATCTTTTGTGTGTTGTCATAGTCTATGTATTTGTGAAGCTGCTGCAAGCAAGATGTTCATTGTATTTATATCTCAACATACTTGGTACTCAATAAACTCGATTTTAACTTGAAAAGCCAAGTTTGACAGTACATTGTAGAATACTACAAAACTTTGCAATCAAGGATATCAATAACTTTTCTCTCTGTTCATACAGCTTAATTTCCAGAGCAGAAAGAAAGAGTCAGGCATCAAACATGCCACAAAAGTGGCTTTCTACTAGATTTCTAAATTTTGTGGTTATGGTACTGTACCCGGCAAATAAATGGAGCACGAAATTAAAATTTTAAATGACTGATTCCTAACTACAATGTGTAAAGTTGGAACAAGGTTTATAGAATGAAGGTATTTTACAGCAAAAGCAAGCTCATTCAGCAAATTCCATCAATTCCATCACAATGAACATGTCCACTTAGTCTCGTTCTATAATCGTTTCCCATCAGCCAGGAAACGTGTGCTTTGAGAGGAAAATATTTTTCTCAGGGAGTGCAGCGTAGGTTTACAAGGTTAATTAGCGGGACAGTCATATGCTGAGAGAATAGAGAAGCTGGGCTTGTACACTCTGGAGTTTAGAAGGATGAGAGGGTATCTCATTGAAACATATAAGATTGTTATGGGCTTGGACACACTAGAGGCAGGAAACATGTTCCCAATTTTGAGGGAGTCCAGAACCAGGGCCCACAGTTTAAGAATAAGGAGTAATCCATTTAGAACGGAGACGAGGAAACACTTTTTCTCACAGAGAGTGGTAAGTCTGTGGAATTCTCTGCCTCAGAGGGCGGTGGAGGCAGGTTCTCTGGATAGGGCTCTTAAGGATAGTGGAGTCAGGGGATATGGAGAGAAGGCAGGAACGGGGTACTGATTGGGGATGATCAGCCATGATCACATCGAATAGTGGTGCTGGCTCGAAGGGCCGAATGGCCTACTCCTGCACCTATTGTCTATTGTCTATTTTCCCGTTTTAAAACCTGAGAGGAGCTGTATAGCGCTTTATAATATTCATCCAATATCTTTATTACAATGTTGAACTTTTTCTATTATTGTGAGGATGACCCATTGATTACTCAAATTACTGACTCAACGATCAATGGAAATGCTTTTATTTTGAGTTGTCTGATTGAAGTCCTTCATAATTTTGAACACCTTTTAATTGATTTTTTTTCACAAGATTGACTTCTGAAATGATAGCTTTGTTCTGGTTCTGTCTGAAGACTTTTTCTGGGAATAACCCATTGAAAATTCTACTCTGAATCATCCAAATCCTCATGAGGATGGGCCAACATTTGAGTATCTTCAACAAAACTTCTTTCTTTTTCCCTAAGCCTAAATCAACATATTTCTCAATTAGCTCTGTCACTTTTAGTGATTTGTGCACACACCCTTCCAGGACCCTTTGATCCTTCAACAGGATATTTTATTCTATATTGCCTCTCTTCAGACTTCTTACCAAAATGCATCATCTCATATTTCTCTGCCAAGCATCTGTCAGGCTGTTTACATCCTACTAAAATCTATCACTATGCTCTTTATAGTTCACAATATTGTAAAATTGTGGCTTGCACCCAGATATAAGTCATAAATAGTGATTTAAAAAAAATCAATGGCTCCAACACTAATCCCTGGGAAATGCCACAATTTATCTTCCCCCAATCTGAAACATGACTCTTGGTTTGTTATTTAGCTGGCTTCATATTCAGACTATCAATAGAATCATGGAGCCATACGGCACAGAAACAGGCCCTTCAGCCCACCTTGACATGCTATCCAAGTTGGAATTCTAGGCATGTCCCATTTGCCTGCTTTTGGTCCATGGCACTCTGAGCCCTTCCTATCCATACATCTGTCCGAATGTCATTTAAAGTTGTTACTGTATCTGCCTCTATAGTTTCCTCTGGAAGCTCATTCCAGATCTGGACGAACCTCTGAGTAAAAATGTTACTCTCCCCTCTCACCTGAAGCCTATGCCCTCTAGTTACAGAATCCTCTACCTGGGGAAAAAGATTGAGTGTTCACTTCATCCATGCCCTCATAATATCATTTGCTTCAATAAGGTTACTGTCAGCCTCCGATTTTGAATCCAATCGGCTCCATCGCCTTGGATTCCATGTAATCTAATCTTCCAGATGTGGGATCTGGTCAAAGAACTTGCTAAAGTACATGTAGACAATGCCACTGCCCTGTCCACCGGTCATCTATTTAACCTTTTAAAAAAAAATCAATCAAATTCATGACATACTATTTCCAAACTTAATATCATGCTGACTATCCCTAATCAGTTCGTGCCTATCTAATTGCTAGTATATCTTGCCCAAAGAATCCCCTCTAACAACTTTCCCATCACTGATATGAGGCTCACCAGCCTGTAGTTTCCTGACTTGTCCATGTTAAGTAATGGTACAACATCTGCCACACTCTAGCCTTCCAAAGGTTCTCCTCTGGGATAAAGATAGATACATAGGAAATTGGTGCAGGAGTAGGCCATTTGGCCCTTCGAGCCTGCACCGCCATTCAATATGATCATGGCTGATCATCCAACTCAGTATCCCGTACCTGCCTTCTCTCCATACCCCCTGATCCCTTTAGCCACAAGGGCCACCTCTAACTCCCTCTTAAATATAGCCAATGAACTGGCCTCAACTACCTTCTGTGGCAAAGAGTTCCAGAGATTCACCACTCTCTGTGTGAAAAATATTTTTCTCATCTCGGTCCTAAAGGATTTCCCCTCTATCCTTAAGCTGTGACCCCTTGTCCTGGACTTCCCCAACATCGGGAACAATCTTCCTGCATGTAGCCTGTCCAACCCCTTAAGAATTTTGTACGTTTCTATAAGATCCCCCCTCAATCTTCTAAATTCTAGCGAGTACAAGCAGAGTCTATCCAGTCTTTCTTCATATAAAAGCCCTGACATCCCAGGAATCAGTCTGGTGAACCTTCTCTGCACTCCCTCTAAGGCAATAATGTCCTTCCTCAGACCAAAACTGTACGCAATACTCCAGGTGTGGTCTCACCGAGACCCTGTACAACTGCAGTAGAACTTCCCTGCTCCTATACTCAAATCCTTTTGCTATGAATGCTAACATACCATTCGCTTTCTTCACTGCCTTCTGCACCTGCATGCCTACTTTCAATGACTGGTGTACCCAGGTCTTGTTGCATCTCCCCTTTTCCTAATCGGCCACCATTTAGATAATAGTCTACTTTCCTGTTTCTGCCAACAAAGATGATGCAAATATATCTGCAATGGCCTCCACAATTATCTCCCAAGCTTTCCACAAGGTCCAAGGATATACAGTACCTGTCAGGCACTGGGGACATATCCACCTTATTGTATTTTAAAACTGCTAATACCTTCTCTTTGGTAATTTGTATATGATCGAAGACATCTAGGAGGCAAGCTGCATGGTTCCTTGAAGGTCAGGTCGCAGGTAGATAAGGTGGTCTAAAAAGCTTTTGGTACATTGGTCAGAGTATTGAGTATAGAAGGTTGGGAGGACCAGAGGACATAGGTTTAAGGTGAAGGGGAAAATATTGAATAGGAATCTGAGGGGGTAACCTTTTCACACAAAGGGTGGTGGGAGTATGGAACAAGCTGCCAGAGGAGGGCGTTGCGGCTGGGACTATCCCAACGTTTAAGAAACAGTTAGACAGGTATATGGATAGGACGGGTTTTGGGGGATATGGACCAACCGCAGGCATGTGGGACCAGTACAGTATAGATGGGACATGTTGGCTGGTGTGGGTAAGTTGGGCCAAAGGGCCTGTTTCCACACTGCATCACTCTATGACTCTATCACAACTCCTATGTCTCAATTCCTCAGCTTCCATGATCTCCTCCACAGTAAAAAAAAATGCATGGGAAGTATTAATTTAATATCTCCCCATCTCTTGTGGCTCTAAACAAAAAACGGCCATACTTATCTTTAAAAGCCTTATTTTTCCCCTTAGCCTCCACTTTACACTTGATAGACCCATAGAATGTCAAATGATTTTCCTTTAAGATGTCTGTCAGCTCTATTTTATATCCTTTTTTTCCCCCTCCTAAATGCTCTCTTAAATGTACTCCTACTTCCTTTTTATGGTAGGTGCCTCAATTCTACTGATAATTCTGTTAAATGCTATAATGTGGCACTGACGTTTCTTTTTTCTTTGTCCTGTAATTTATTTGGGCACTGTGATCCTGGAAACTCTGCTAATGTAGATAATCTTAGGCCGCCTTCGGTCACGGCTGACCATGGGTGTCTCCATGGTGCTGTACCCTATATGGAGGACGCCTGCTCGTGACTTTATTTAACATGGGGAGACTGGTGCACAGACAGCGACCCCAAGGTCTTTGACAAATCTGGGTCAGGATCCAGTGGCATGGAGTCCAAGACGACCGGAGACCCTTTTCTGCTGCAGCCTTCATCCGCCTTCCCTAGCCGTTGTGACGCTCCACTAATGTCGGCCATCGTCCGTTCTACCGTTGAGGTATTGCTCGTTGTCAGAGCCCTCCCCCTCGACCTTAACACGATGGGTGGCCTTACCAGCAGCATAGCTCTGAGGATGACATTGCTCTAAGGATCTCATGTCCACACAAGCTTCCCCACCACGACAAGGTGACAATCCACGGAGAAGTAATGCAGATAATGTCAGGAATATTTGTCAGAATGAGCGCTTCAGACCAGTGTATCCATGTGAATATGGGCAACATCTGTTACACATGAGGGTGATTAGATGGTGAGATTGCAATATAGACAGCTGGTTTTCTAAGTATTTATATCAGCTGCTTGTCTATGTATTAATATCCCTTCTACCTAATTTCCAGCAGGATGGGAAGAAAACTCCAGCCGTTAAGTATTTGACTTAATATATGATAAGGAATTTATAATCTTCTTGGGAATAGCATTTAACCCATCAGACAGTGCAAAAGAAATTAGAAAAAGTGATTGATAGGCCATTAAGGGATATTTTTCTATTGTAATAGTTTCAATTATTAGATGGTATAATTATCCTTATCATGATGTAGATAGGATGTTACAAATGTTTGGATTCAAACCAAGACGAAGGTTCTTAGAATATATCTTGCACTCGTTCTGCTTAATAAAACATGTTGCTCATTCAACAATTGCAGTATAGTGCTGCATCTAATTCTGCTAATGAAGCAGGTCAAGTATGTAACCTGAAGATAGGTGAACTCTTGGGAAACAACCTAATTAGGTTTACGTTGAAAATAGAAAAGAGGAGAAGAAGAAAAAGGTTTTGGGTTGGGAATTAACTAATTTCAGTAACACGAGGGGTGGAGATATCCCAGATTAATTGGTTTGGGGAAAAAAAACATGGCATTTCAAACAACAGACCACAGGAGAGATGTTCAATGTAAAATGAATGAGCTACAAGTTAAATAAATTCTATCCAAGAGTAAAGGGAGTACATAAATGAAAGGTAGCTACATGCATAAATAAACAGGTAAGAACAAAATTAAAATTTAAAATTGATATATGATAAATGTCGCAGAGCAATTCATACAAGTGAAAACTGAAATTTGCAGTTAATTATAGAAAGGAAACAAAATAAAGATATTCAGATTTTTAAGTATGATGAACTAATTATCATTAATTATGTTGATGCAGCCATGACAATTTGATTGATTCCACCAAAACTGTTTGATCACATTGATATCACTGGCTATATGGGGTGTTCAATTAGATGGATGAAGATAAATGGTATTAGTAATGGTTTATTATTGTGTGAAAGGCCAAGCAAATGGTGCAAGTCTGCAGTGGACTTGATCCAATGGTAGGCAAACTGCAGTGAATCAAAAATTGCTGTGTGTCATAACCAGCCTAACGAAGCACTAGTCCTTCCCCTTCACCCCACCAGCCTCCGCATCCAACATATCATTCTCCCATATTCTCACTGCCTTCAATGTGATCGCACCACCAGTCACATCTTCCCATCCCCTTCTGCAAAGACTGATACCTCCACAATTCCTTGGTTAACTCATCCTTTCCTACCCAAACCCCCCCCCCACAGCAAGATTCCCTGCATCTGCAGGAGAAGTAACACCTGTCTCTATACATCCCCCCTAATTACCATCCAGGGACCCCAGCAGTACATCCAGGTGAGACTTCACATGCACCTCCTCTAATCTCATTTACTGTATGCGGTGTTCTCGATTAGGCCTCCTATTCATCTGGGTGACCTAGCCTAATCTCAGCAACCATTTTGCCGAACACTTGCCCTTGGTCCACCAAGGCTTGTTGGATTTCCCAGTTGCTAACCATTTTAACTCTTCTTTCCATTCCCATACAGATCTTCCTTTCCTGGGCCTCCTCCATTGCCACAGCACTTCATATTCCGCTTGGATAACTTGCAATCTAATGTTATGAACGTCATCTTCTCCAATTTTAGGTAAATAACCTATAAACAACCCTTGCCTCCTCTCCCCCCACGTCCCTCCCCCCAAATTCCCATTGCCTCACCTAGACTCGCAAACATTTTCTAGTTACTTAGTTTGGGAACAGCGCTGCCCAAAACCGTAGGGAGTTGCGCAGAGTTGTAGATGTAACCCAGTACATCACACAGACCAAACTCCCCACCATCGACTCCATCTACACCTCACCCTGCCTTGGAAATGCAGCCTACATAATCAAAGACTCGTCGCATCCCGGTCATTCCTTCTTGTCTCTGCTCCTATCGGTGTCGGAAGGTACAGATGTTTGGAAACATGCACCACCAGACTGGAACAGCCTCTTCCCCTTACCTGGATTCTGAACGGTCCTTCCATAAGCTAGAGTACTGTCCGGTTCACCTCTAACCACATTCCAGACATTGGACTTTATCTATGGAACTGCTGCGCTACCATGCGGAGAACTATACTCTGCACTCTGTGTCTTCCTTTTTGCTCTACCTATTGTGCTTGAGTTTGATTTAATTTAATTTATGGATAGTATTACCTGACCTGATTCGTTACCATGCCAAACAAAGCTTTTCACTGTACCTCGGTACACCTGACAGTGATAAATCTAAACCTATAGGTAAAAAAGAGAAGGAATATAAAAAAGGCTGCAGGCAATATAAATAGTAAGAAATTTTATAAGCAGAGAAGAAATGAAAGGATTGTTAAAATAGATGTGATAAAACTAGGTTGAAATGAAAGAATATTAGATTCTGAAAATTCCTTTGCAGAATATAGTCGTTTTCACCAAGGCCAGCGTTTATTTCCCAACCTTTATTGTTCTTGACAATGGTGATAGTAACACTTTAAATCACTGGAGTCCATGAGGTGAAGGTAGACTTTGAGGAGGAATTTGACCCTGAAATGATGATTGGTGGCTGACATGAATTTTCATTCATATTTATCAGGCTTCACTTGGTCAGACCTGCTCCATATGGGCATAGCTCTCTTCAGAACTGCAGAATGAATTATGTGCAATCATTAGCAAACCTGCACAATCCGACTACATGATGGAAAGAAGGCTTTTAATGAAGCTGGTGAAGTTGGATTGATTTTCAACATTGCCCTCAGAAGCTCCTGCAGTGATTGCCTGAGGAGATGATTCTCTTCTAATAATCGCAACTCCTCCTGTGAAATCATTGGAACTAGACATTGAGAGAAATATTAATTTGCTACCATATATTTTATACTAACACACAGTCTAAATCTGTCCCAAGCATAGTTTAAAAGGATACTGTCTTAAAAGGGACGTAAAATGGAAAAGTGTCCAAAATGCCTGAAGGGTCTCGACCCGAAACGTCACCCATTCCTTTTCTCCAGAGATGCTGCCTGACCCGCTAAGTTACTCCAGCATTTTGGGTCTACCTTGGATTGAAACCAGCATCTGCAGCTTGTCCCTACACACAACCAGATGGCAGGCATTCCAAAATATTGAAGGATGTCAAAGATGCCAGAGTCATACAACGTGGAAACAGGCCCTTAGCTCAATTAGCAACATGTTCCATCTGCACTAGTCCCACTTGTCTGCGTTTGGCCCATGTCCCGCTAAACCTATCCTATCCATGCATATATCACCTTATGCAAATTTGCATTCGATTCGTGAGATAAAAATAGGATATGGCAGGTTCTTGGTTTCTTGGTCCTCCAAAATATTCCAAATAGAATTTAAACTGGAGGTGGTGGAGGGAGGACTTAAGCCAGAAAGGGTTATTGGGAAGAAAGAGCTACCTTAAATTTAGTTGCATCTGGTTGGGTAACTAATCAGTGGCCAACTAATCTTTACTTTGTGGTAATTTACACTGAGGAATTTATGTCATAGATTTTATGCATAGGTCACCCAACTTGAACACGTCAGACCTAGACTTCAGCAGGGTGTGAATCTCTCGGTTTATCCAAGATTTCTGGTAGGGGGGAACAGTGGGATTGACTTCTTTGGCACGCAGTCTTCTGCACACTTACTGATGAATGTGAGAATAAGGGGTAAGCCATTTAGAACGGAGACGAGGAAACACTTCTTCACACAGAGAGTTGTGAGTCTGTTGAATTCTCTGCCTGTGGTGGAGGCCAGTTCTCTGGATACTTTCAAGAGAGAGCTAGATAGAGTTCTTGAAGGTAGCGGAGTCAGGGGATATGGGGAGAAGCAGGAACGGGGTACTGATTAGGGATGATCAGCCATGATCACATTGAATGGTGGTGCTGGCTCGAAGTGCCGAAAGGCCTCCTCCTGCACCTATTGTCTATTGTCTGTGATAACTGTGGTGGAATCATCTTATGTTGGCTGCCTGTTCCTTGAATGTGGACCAGTCCAACGACTGGTCAAAGTCAATCACGATGGGGCTCTTCTATTTCCTCAGACTAGCACTGCGCGACTTTCTGTGCTGGATCCTCATGGCCCAGTTTCTGCTTGTACGCAGGGAGAAGGAGCAAAGCCTAGTGATCTGATTTTCCAAAGTGTGGTCTGGGTTGGAGCAGCAAGCCTCTTTGATAATTGTGTAGCAATGGTCGAGGATGTTAGTGCCTCTGGTGGGTCAGGAGATGTATTGGTAATACTTTGGTTGCACGCTATTGAAATTGACCTGGTTGAGGTTCCTGGGTGTGGCGAACAAGGCCTTGGGGTACTTTGTTTGGAGGCAGTTGGTAGCTGTGTAGAGTTCATCCAGTACAAGCTTCATATTCATTTGGGGTGGAATGCAAACTGGTGTCAGGATACCCAAAGCAAATTCCTAATTTGCTAATTGGCATATGAACAGGCGAATTTGATTTTACTTTGTTAAGCCTATTTCATGTAACTTGTCCTTCAGCCAAATGTAACTAATTTGCATGCTTTCCTATCTCACAAAATTGCTGCTTTTCTTCACGGTATCTGGGGAGAGTTCGGTTTCCATGTGCTTTGGAAGGGGAAGGGGCAGCATTCCACATCCTTATGGTGCTGTCCTATATTTTTCAGTATTAAGCAATACTTGAAAGTGCCATAGGTCCATTGGTTCTGTAGAAATAAAGTGAAACATGACAAAGGGAGACACAAAATGCTGGAGTAACTCAGCGGGACAGGCAGCACCTCTGGAGAGACGAGGAAGGGTCTCGACCCAAAACGTCACTCATTCCTTCTCTCCGGAGATGCTACCTGGCCCCCTGAGTTACTCCAGCATTTTGTGTATACCTTCGATTTAAACCAGCATCTGCAATTCTTTCCTGAAACATGATAATATTGGTCTTTTAAAACCTTTAATAAAATGTTCATGATATATGGCTGATGGGTTGTATGTCAGAGCTCTCATCACCAGAGTATTAGAAGAAGCAGAAGAGGAAAAAAAGAGGAAGATTTTCTTCCCTTTCTGTGACATTTTCAGGTTCTTCCGGCTGATGATTTTCCCTCATTTTAAGTATCTGGTAAAAAGGTTGGTCATAAAATGAGCTGTTTTGATAGCTGCTGAGAGGGCCCGATAACAGAGGCATCCACGTCGTGGGGCTGGAAACTGGAAGTATCCTGAGCTAATTCTGCTACCACCATCATCTACTGCGACAAGTGATGGCTCCCACTGATTGTTGCCGGAAGCTTGCGACCTTTTCAGGACGGCCGATGACAGAGAGGCCAACATTTGTAACAAGATGGACACGAAAAGAAGAAGAAGCTGCTGAGAGAGCTACTTGCCACCTGCTTAATCCTGTGTTGATGTACACTAATGCTTTGTTGCAGATCATGAAGGCCACAAAATTGTTCAATTGTCATGGATTGCTTTTACTATTTATGGAAACTTAAAATATTTAAGATTTCCGTACACTGCTGCAACCTTTCCAAAACAAAACTAATGATGTTTTTCACTTTAGCAGCGGGATGGGAGATTGCAACCTTCACCTGGTCCACCCTGTTTTGACTAATGCAATCAACCCGATGTCCACAAGCAAACAGATCAAATAGAACAAGTTGACACATGCAAGAAGAAGACTTTAGTAGCAAATGTGTTCATGTTTGGTGCTTCTGTGCTGCACATCAACTAATATTGCAGAATCATAGTCATACAGCACAGAAAGAAGACCCTTTGTCCATGGTGACCATGAAGTACCAATGTATACTAATCCCATTTACCAACACATTTGGAGGGATTTAGGCGAAACACAGGTAGGTTGGACTATTGTAGATGAGACATGTTGTTCAATTGAGCCGAAAGGCCTGTTTCTTTTTATTTATTTTTTATTTATTTTTTTTTTTTTATTTTATTAGAAGTTAATACAGCACAAAACAGTACAATGGAACCTAATTTTAGGTGCCAACTATGTAATACCATAATCCATTCTATGTACAACCTCTAGTTTTATGTTATGAGAAGGAAGTAAGCAAGACAAGAAAAAGAAAACAATAGAAAGATGAAAAAGTGGAAAAATAGATGGTAGAGAGTAGAAAAACGTGAAGTGTGTATATAAAAAATAAAAAAGGAAGAGAGAAAGTGGAAAGTAGAAATAGAAGAGAAGGCCCCTTAAAAGAGAATTTTTCAAATCTGTATTCGGAGATGTAGATCTATCCGCGTTATGAACTGAAATCAGCAATCTTTACGGTACCGCTGCATCACATGATTCCAAAAAGTCGATGAAAGGAGACCAACTCCTTAAGAATTGGTCATATTTATCTATTAGTCGGAGTCTCATTTCTTCAAGGCGTGCTATGTCCATCATATTCCTAATCCACATTTTAACAGTTGGTATGGTTGTATTTTTCCAAAATTTAAGTATCAATTTCTTTCCAATTATTAACCCATAATTAAAAAAACATTTTGATCTTTATTTAAATTGGTATCTTCTCCTATTATTCCAAATATAATCCATTCCGATTTGGGTTCTATTCTTGACTTGAAAAGCTTTGTAAATATATCAAATATCACGCCAAAATTTATTCAACTTTGTACATCCTACGAATTAATGTATTATATTAGCGTTTTGAAACAAACATTTATCGCATCTGGGAGAGACGTTTGGATAAAATTTATTCAACCTCGTTTTTGAATAATATAGTCTATGTAATAATTTGAATTGAATTAAATTCATCAAATACTTCTCCCATCTATCCTTCGAGATCTTTATCATTAGCTCATGTTCCCAATCTTCCCTTAATGCTTCTGTTGAGGGTGATTCTCTATTTAATATATTATTATAAAAGTATGATATGGGATGTAATGTTAAATTTGTACAAGGCATTGGTGAGATCTAAAAATCTGGAGTCTGGGGTACATTTTTGGTCGCCAAATATATATTTAAAAAGATTATGTCAATTTAAAATAGAGAGAGTACAGAGGACATTTACTAGAATGTTGCCTGGGTTTCAGCAACTAAGTTACAGAGAAAGGTTGAACAAGTTAGGTCTTTATTCTCTGGAGCGCAGAAGGTTAAGGGGGGACTTGATAGAGGTTTTTAAAATGATGAGAGGGATAGACAGAGTTGATGTGGACAAGCTTTTCCCTTTGAGAATAGGGAAGATTCAAACAAGAGGACATGACTTCAGAATTAAGGGACAAAGAAGTTTAGGGGTCCAATATATGAGGGGGAATCTTCTTTACGCAGAGAGTGGTGGAAACGGTGTGGAATGAGTCATTTTCCCAGTGGAATCAATGGTGGAGGCAGGTTCATTGGTATCATTTAAAAATAAAATTGGATAAATAATGATTTGTGTGGTAATTTGATACCCAGGGAATGGCAGGGTTATGGTACGAGTGCAGGCAGGTGGGACTAAGGGGAAAAAAATTTGTTCGGCATGGACTTGTAGGGCGGAGATGGCCTGTTTCCGTGCTGTAATTGTTATATGTTATATATGTTATATGTTATATTAATTTTTGTGAATCAGCCTTAATATTCATTGCTTCTTCTAAAGGATCTAAAAATATAGTTTGAAATCTATGTGTATACTTCTTCATAAAGTCACATACCTGTATATATTTAAAATATTGATTATCCTTCAATTTTAATTTTAATTGTTGAAATGATAACAGTTTGCCCACTTCATACATATCCCCTACTTTCCTAATCCCCAGTCTATCCCATTGTTGATATGTGTTGTCGATGAGAGAAGGTTTGAATGCGGGGTTGTTCAATAGTGGGGTTAGTACTGATAAATTATTTAATTTCAAGGATACTTTTATTTGTTTCCAAATTCTTATTATATTGTGAATAATTGGGTTCTTCTTATATATTATACTATTCAATTTTATCGGTGAGAGCAGGATCGTTCCTATATCGTGCGGATAGCACTCCTCTTTCTCCATTCTTATCCACTCCAACTGCTGAGTGGAACTATCCAGCCAGTACATTATGTTCTTAATATGCACTGCCCAGTAGTAATACATAAAGTTAGGTAATGCTAAACCCCCAACTTCTTTAGATTTGCACAAATGCTTTTGTTGAATTCGATGTATTCTGTAGTCCCATATAAAATTAGCGATAGTGGAATCTATTTTTGAAAAAAAATATTTTGGAATATATATTGGGATCGCTTGAAACAAATATATTAATTGTGGTAAGAAAGTCATTTTTTATAGCGTTAATTCTACCTATCAATGAGAGCGGAAGCGTTTTCCAAAATTTTAATCGTATCATTCAGTTTATTTAATAGTGGTATAAAATTGGCACTAAATAATGATTTGAACTTGTCTTCTCGTAATTTGAATACCCAGATACTTGAATTTTTCTGTTGCAATTTTGAAGGGGAATTTTAGTAAGTGTCTCGAATCCTGTGGTTTTTAAAGACATAATTTCGCTTTTATTCCAATTTATTCTATATCCTGAAAAAAGAGCCGAATTCCTTAATTAATAAGGTGGGTATACTCGTTTTTTTTGTGTATTAGTAATATATAAAAGGATATCATCAGCATATAATGAAATTTTATTCTTTGAGTCCTTGCTGTTATAGCCGTGAATATTCGGGTGATTTCTAATCCTTTCGGCCAGTGGTTCTATCATAAGGGCAAATAGCAATGGTGATAAGGCACACCCTTGCCTATTACCCCTTGATAAGTAAAATTTTGGAGATAGCGTATTGTTAGTTAATATTCTTGCCGTAGGTCTATCGTAAAGTAGTTTAATCCATCTAATAAAATTCTCTCCCGTATTAAATGTTTGGAGTACCTTGTATAAATACTGCCATTCTTCTTGATCAAATGCCTTCTCTGCGTCCAGCGTGACAACTGAAATATCTTCATTGTCCTCATTATGAGAGTACATTATATTAAAAAGCCTTCTCAAATTATTAAATGATTGTCTTTTGGGTATAAATCCCATTTGATCCGTATTTATTAAATTGTTAATATAATTATTTAGCCTTCTAGCTAGAATCTTTGCTAAAATTTTCTGATCCGTATTTAGAAGTGAAATAGCTCTATAAGAACCCGGTTCATCTAAATCTTTATCTTTTTTGGGTATAAGTTTTGACCGTCTGCCCTATCTATGCACACAACAATTTTATATACTTGATCTGATATATCCGCAGATATTGTGGGAATCTAGAGAGGAAATTGCGGGAGCCCTGGTTGAAATTTACGAGTCGTCCATAAGTACAGGAGAGGTGCCGGAAGACTAGAGGGTGGCAATGGTTGTTCCTCTTTTCAAGAAGGGCTGCAGGGAAAATGCTGGGAACTATAGGCCGGTGAGCTTAACATCTGAAGTTGGTAAGTTACTGGAGAGTATTCTGAGGGGTCAGTTATACAGGCATTTGGACGGGCAAGGGCTGATTAGGGATAGTCAGCATGGTTTTGTATGTGGGAGGTCGTGCCTCACAAATCTGATTGATTTTTTTTGAAGACGTGACCAAAAAGGTTGATGAGGGCAGAGCAGTAGATGTTGTGTACATGGTTTTCAGTAAGGCGTTCAACAAGGTTCTGCATGGTAGGCTGCTCTGGAAGATTCGATCACATGGGATCCAAGGAGAGATAGCTGAATGGATAGTAAATTGGCTCCATGGAAGGAAGCAGAGGGTGATGGTGGAAGGTTGCTTCTCAGACTGGATGTCTGTGACTAGTGGTGTGCCTCAGGGTTCGGTGCTGGGCCCGTTACTGTTTGTCATCTACATTAATGATTTGGGTGAGAACATACAGGGCAAGATTAGAAAGTTTGCTGATGATACAAAAGTTAGTAGTTTTGCAGATAGTGAAGATGGTTGTGAACGATTGCTGCAGGATCTGGATCGATTGGCCAGGTGGGCGGAGGAATAGTTGATGGAATTTAATACAGAGAAGTGTGAGGTGTTGCATTTTGGGACGTGGAATAAGGACAGGACCTACACAGTAAATGGTAGGCCTCAAGTTCAAATTCAAGTGAGTTTATTGTCATGTGTCCCTGATAGGACAATGACATTCTTGCTTTGCTTAGCACACAGAACATAGTAGGCATTTACTACAAAACAGATCAGTGTGTCCATATACCACAATATAAATATATACACACATAAACAAATAAACTGATAAAGTGCAAATAGCAGATAATGGGCCACCAATAATCAGAGTTTTGTCCGAGCCAGGTTTAATAGCCTAATGGCTGTGGGGAAGTAGTTATTCCTGAACCTGGTCGTTGCAGTCTTCAGGCTCCTGTACCTTCTACCTGAAGGTAGCAGGGAGATGAGTGTGTGGCCAGGATGGTGTGGGTCTCTGATGATACTGCCAGCCTTTTTGAGGCAGCGACTGCGATAAATCCCCTCAATGGAAGGAAGGTCAGAGCCGATGATGGACTGGGCAGTGTTTACTACTTTTTGTAGTCTTTTCCTCTCCAGGGCGCTCAAGTTGCCGAACCAAGCCACGATGCAACCTGTCAGCATGCTCTCTGCTGTGCACCTGTAGAAGTTAGAAAGAGTCTTCCTTGACAAACCGACTCTCCGTAATCTTCTCTGGGTAGTGTTATTGAGCAGAATGATCTAGGAGTACAGGTGCATGGTTCTTTGAAGGTCGAGTCACAGGTAGATAAGGTGGTCAAAAAGGATTTTGGCACTCTGGCCTTCATCAGTCAGAGTATTGAGTATAGAAGTTGGGAGGTCATGTTGCAGTTGTATAAGATGATGGTGAGACCGCAATTAGAACATGAGAGGAATAGATCAGGTAGATGCACATAGTCTTTTGCCCAGTGTAGGGGAATCGAAGATCAGAGGACATAGATTCAAGATGAAGGGGAAAGATTTAACAGGAATCCGAGGGGTAACATTTTCAAACAAATGTGTGGTGGATGTATGGAACAAGCTGCCAGCGGAGGTAGTTGAGGCTGGTACTATCCCATCATTTAAGAAACAGACAGGTACATAGTTTGGAGGGATATGGACCTAGCGCAGGCAAGTGGAACTAGTGTAGCTAGGACATTGTTGGCCGGTGTGTGCGAGTTGGGCTGAAGGGCCTGTTTCCACACTGTATCACTCTATGACTATGACTCATATACCTCTGTCAGGCCACCCCAGTCTCCTCCATTCCAAGATAAACAAACACAACCAACCCAATCTGTCTACCTAACTGAAATATTCCATCACCAGAAAGCAAACTCAATGCTAGCATTTATTTCAAGAAGGCCTGTATACAAAAACAGGGATGTAATGTTGAGGCTCTATAAGGCGCTGGTAAGGCCGCATTTGGAATATTGTGAGCAATTTTGAGCACCATATCCGAGGAAGGATGTGCTGACTCCCGAGGAGGTATAGAAGAATGAGTAGGTTAACCTATGATGAGCATTTGTCAGTCTGGGCCTGTACTCGCTGGAGTTTTGAAGAATGAGGGGGACCTCATTGAAACATACAGAATAGTGAAAGGCTTAGATAGAGTGGATGTGGAGAGGATGTTTCCACTGGTGGGAGAGTCTAGAACTAGAGGTCATAGCCTCAAAATTAAAGAACGATCTTTTGGGAAGGAGATGAGGAGAAATTTCTTTAGTCAGAGGGTGGTGAATCTGTGGAATCCTTTGCCACAGAAGGCTGTGGAGGCCAAGTCAGTGGATATTTTTAAGGCAGAGACGGATAGATTCCTGATTAGTAAGGGTGTCAGAGATTGTGGGGAGAATGCTGGAGAATGGGGTTAGGAGGGAGAGATTGATCAGCCATGATCGAATTGGAGTAGACTTGATGGGCCGAATGGCCTAATTCTACTACTATTCCTTATATCCTTATGCTGGAACATCTCCGATATACAGTACTCGCTCGGGTGCAAAGACACCCTTCCCATAGAATGGTGACCAGAATGAGATATCATTGATATTACAATTAAAAACAATTGATCCCTTTCCTTAGTGTACTTGCCCCTTATTCCTTCATTAATAAAGACAAAATAATTATATATTGCGCTTCTAAGAAATCATACTTGTACTCACTTCAATTTCATTGTCATAATTTAACATATTAAAATAAATCACTTGTATGGTGCATTTAAGAGTAAAATATAGCATATGACCATAAAGACCACAGGTACATACAATGGATGGCGAGCTTTCAAAACTCTGCATCTGCAGTTCCTGGTTTCTCTTCTCTCCCTTTCAAAACTTATCATTTGATTTGACTTTGGCTTCAGGGTTATGTTGATAGTCAAAGTTGATAGTCAAAGTGACAAAATAATTTTTTCAATTCCTTTTCACCCTTCAGGTAAACAACTGTATCACTGAATCTCATGCTGATATTTTGAAAAATAAATTATTTTCCACCATCAGCAGCTTGGAGGCAGAGCAAAGGGTCGATTTCTCAATACTAATCTTGAATTCTGCCAGCAGACCAATTATCATCACCCTTCTCTTCTCTGCCCTCAGATTATCTGCTTCTTGCAAACTAGGATGTACCAGTCTTTGACATTCATGCAGATAAATTGCCTCAAAATAATGGCCATAAAAGAAAACTGCTGGAGCAGGTTTGACACCTCCCCTTAAATAAGCCTCTTAACCTGATTATATCTTTCCATTATAGAATCTGGAACAGCACAGGAATAGGCCCTTCATCCCAGAATGATTGTGCCGAACATGATGTCAAGATAAAATAATCTTATCTGCCAGCATATCATCCACATCTCATCATTCCCTACATATCCATATGCCTATCTAAAAGTCTCTGAAACGCCAATATCATATCTGCCTTCATCACCACCCCTGACAGCATGTTCCAGGCACCCACCACGCTCTGTGAAAAAAAAAAGTCCTTTAAAGTTTAAAGTCTCCTTTAAACTTTGCCTCTCTCACTTTAAAGTTAGGCTTCATTGTGTTTGAGATTTCCTCCCTGGGAAAAATATTCCATCTGCCCTATCTATGCCTCTTATACTTTTATATATGTCTATCAGGTTCCCCTCAACTTTCAGTGTTCCAGAGAAAGAAAAAAATCTAAGTTCATCCAGTCTCTCCTTTTAGCTAATACCCCCTAATCTTGATAGCATTCTGGTAAATCTCTTATGCGCCCTCTCCAATGCCTTCATATCATTACTGTAATGGGACGACCAGAACTGCACCGCTTGCTCTGCCCAGAATATAAGGGGTTTTGGCATTATTATCAAGGCACTTTTGGGTTTGTCTTCCCACTCCACTTGTAAATTATTTTCTTTTGAGCATGTCTCCTTGATAGTTAAGATTAGTTTATATTGACATCAATTTTGCCACAGTCATTGTGTGCAGAAGGGCCTATTCTTGTTCTGTGCTAATCTATGTTCCCTCTTCATCGCTTTTTGCTTCATTTAAAATTCTCGGGAGTTTCCTCACCAAGATATCTACATTCCTTGGCTTAGCCTCTGCATAGATTGCATCCTCTGCCTTTATCGTTTTCTGTCCCCATTGTCCATTTCCCTCATACACTCTGAAGAATTTAGTTCAGCCTTGTTTCCCGAGTGAGAAATTGAGCAGCTAATTTTCATTGTCTTCATACATCTTTGTTCTCCATCCATGACCCCATATTCCGCCCATTGGAAAAAAAAGCTTCTTCCCCAATTCACTTATAACACAACTTAAAAAGCAGAATATTTTTTTAAATGGTGACCAATGGTGACATTTTGACATTGAAAGGGTGGACAGCCATTGACACTGGCTGTCCATGTACACAAGCTAACATGCAAATACAACACCAACACATTTTGTCTGTTCCACTGCGAAATCTCCTCAAGGTACAGTGTCGCCCATAATGTTTGGGACAAAGACCCATCATTTATTTATTTGCCTCTGTCCTCCACAATTTGAGATATGTAATAGAAAAAAAATCACACATGCTTAAAGTGCACATTGTCAGATTTTAATAAAGGCCGTTTTTTTTACACATTTTGGTTTCACCATGTAGAAATTACAGCAGTGTTTATACATAGTCCCCCCCCCCATCCCCCCCCCCCCCCCATTTCAAGGCACCATAATGTTTGGGACACAGCAATGTCATGTAAATACATGTAGTCATGAATAGTATTTTGTTGCATATCCTTTGCATGCAATGAATGCTTGAAGTCTGTGATTCATGGACATCACCAGTTGCTGGGTGTCTTCACTGGTGATGCTCTGCCAGGCCTGTAAGCAGCCATCTTTAGCTTATGCTTGTTTTGGGGGCTAGTCCCCTCCAGTTTTCAGTTGAGGCATGCTCAATTGGGTTCAGATTGGGTGACTGACTTGGCCACTCAAGCATTGACCATTTTTTAGCTTTGAAAAACTCCTTTGTTGCTTTAGCAGTTTGTTTGGGATAATTTTTTGCTTTAAAATAAACTGCCAGCCAATGAGTTTTGAGGCATTTGTTTGAACTTGAGCAGATAGGATATGTCTATACACTTCAAAATTCATTATGCTACTACCATCCGCAGTTGTAACATCAATGAAGATAAGTGAGCCAGTACCTTCAGCAGCCATACATGCCTAGGGTATAACACCCCCACCACCGTGTTTCACAGATGAGGTGGTGTGCGTTGGATCTTGGGCAGTTCCTTCTCTCCTCCTGATGGCTCTTGCCATCACTCTGATATAAGTTAATCTTTGTCCCATCTGTCCACAAGACCTTTTTCCAGAACTGTGATTGCTCTTCTCTTGGCAAACCAGCTAACCAGTGGTTTGCACCTCGCAGTGTAGCCTCTGTATTTCTGTTCATGAAGCCTTCTGTGGACAGTGGTCATTGACAAATCCACACCTGACTCCTGAAGAGTGTTTCTGATCTGTCGGACAGGTGTTTGGGGATATTTCTTTATTATAGAGAGAATTCTTCTGTCATCAGCTGTGGGGGTCTTCCTTGGCCTCTCAGTCCCTTTGCGATTATTAAACATACCAGTGCTCTCTTTCTTCTTGATGAGGTTCCAAACTGTTGATTTTAGTAAGACTAGTGTTTGGCTGATGTGTCTAACAGTTTTATTCTTGTTTCTCAGCCTCATAATGGCTTCTTTGACATTCATTGGCACAACTTTGGTCCTCGTGTTGATAAACAGCAATAAAAGTTTCCAAAGGTGATGGAAAGACTGGAGGAAAGACTAGGTGCTGAGAGCTCTCTTATACCTGCATTACAGAGGCAATTAAACACACCCGAGCAATTACAAACACCTGTGAAGCCATGTGTCCCAAACATTATGGTGCCCTGAAATGGGGGGGACTATGTAATTTCTACACGGTGAAACCAAAACGTATAAAAATACCCTTTAATAAAATCTGACAATGTGCACTTTAACCACATGTGATTTTTTTTTTCTATTACAAATCTCAAATTGTGAAGTACAGAGGCAAATAAATAAATGATGGGCCTTTGTCCCAAACATTATGGAGGGCACTGCATGCCTACTTTGAAGAAGCTCTCTTCCTCTCTCTGACAAAGAGTTCTGCAACACTCTCTCTTGCTGCTCCCCTTCTGTGATTCTTCCTGCTCTCCGACCATGTTTTCACCCAGACTCGCTGTCGGTGTTTTTGCATATCTTTCATTCATTTATTCTATGTACCTTTTCACATCTCTTGGTCTCCTCTCCCATGACTTTCAGTCTGAAGAAAACGTCACCTGTTCTTTTCCTCTAGTGATGCTGCCTGACCCGCTGATTTACTCCAGCATTTTGTATCTATCTCTCTTGAACTTCTACAGGTTCCTTGTATCTGCACTCTGGAGACTGACACAAAATGCTGGAGTAACACAGCTGGGGTAATCTCCAGACACCCTCTCCCCTGACTTTCATAGAGGTAGCAGGTTTATAGGTTAATTGGGCACTGTGAATTGTTTAAGAAGGTGGAAAATGGTGGAAAAGCTGCAGATGCTGGAAAATCGAAGGTGCACAAAAATGCTGGAGAAACTCAGCGGGTGCAGCAGCATCTATGGAGCGAAGGAAAATTTCCTTCGCTCCATAGATGCTGCTGCACCCGCTGAGTTTCTCCAGCATTTTTGTGTACTGTGAATTGTTTGTAATAATAATAATAATTAACTTTATCACGGACTCGAGGTCCAGACAAGGAGCAACATTACATAAAAATGCATTGCATATTAAAAATATCATAAAGTACATATAAAATCTTAGTATATCGCATAAAAACATCATATTCTATTCTAACACCTATTTTCTATGTTTCAACTCAGTATCCTGTACCTGCCTTCTCTCCATACCATAGAAACATAGAAATTAGGTGCAGGAGTAGGCCATTCGGCCCTTCGAGCCTGCACCGCCATTCAATATGATCATGGCTGATCATCCAACTCAGTATCCTGTACCTGCCTTCTCTCCATACCCTCTGATCCCCTTAGCCACAAGGGCCACATCTAACTCCCTCTTAAACTCCCTCTCGACCAGAAACGTCACCCATTCCTTCTCTCTGGAGATGCTGTCTGTCCGGATGAGTCACTCCAGCATGTTTGTGCCTATCTTCAGTGTATAACCAGCAGCTGCAGTTCCTTCCTACTCACTCCCTCACACACTCACTCACTCACTCCCTCCCTCACTCACTCACTCACTCACTCACTCACTCACTCACTCACTCACTCACTCACTCACTCACTCCCTCACTCACTCACTCACTCCCTCACTCACTCACTCACTCACTCACTCCCTCACACACTCACTCACTCACTCACTCACTCACCCACTCACTCACTCACTCACCACTCCCTCCCTCCCTCACTCACTCCCTCCCTCACTCACTCCCTCACTCTCTCCCTCACTCACTCACACACTCACTCCCTCCCTCCTCACTCACTCCCTCCCTCTCCTCACTCCCTCCCTCACTCACTCCCTCCCTCCCTCCCTCACTCACACACTCACTCACTCACTCCCTCCCTCCCTCACACACTCACTCCCACCCTCCCTCCCTCCCTCCTTCCTTCTGACAACAGATTGACAAGCTGGCCGGTGACGCTAAGGAGCAGAGGCGGTGCCGGACGTGGCGTGCAGGCGCTTCCCTCCCTCTGCTTGGGTTCGGTTTGAGAAGGAGACCGAGCAGTGCACAGAAAAAAAGAGAGAGCGAGCGAGAAAGAGAGAGGCGCAACACACACTAACACACACACAGAGCGAGGAAAATATCCATAACAGGGAGGGAGGGAGGCGCTCGGTCCGGTACTTACTGGTAAGCGCCTGTTATTTGTTTATTTTTTGAAAAAAATACAGCTATGGAGCCGCCGGACGCTCGAATGTTTTCTTTTGTGCCTTTGCAAGTGAGGAGAAGGGAGGACAAACAATAAAATGAGGGGAGGGTTTTTTTTTAAGATGGACGTTTGTTGTGGCTGCTGACTGTTGTGCAGGGAGGGGGGCAGGGCTGCGGCGGGAGTCACAGTCAGTCTGTCTTCCTTCCTTCCTTCCCTCCCCTCAAACACTAACCTAACTTGGCCGTCGAAGTGTCAGTGCGGGATATTAATCGCACGGGGTTCAATCTGTTTTTGGGGATCCGGGCTTTTCCTGTGAAGGGACGGGGGAAGGGAAGGGAAGGGGAAAAAAAATAATGAACTAAAATGGACGTTGTTGGCGCAGGAGCCCCCTCGTCCACCCGCCGCCGTTCAGTCCCAGGGAAGAGGAAGGAAGGAAGGGCTCTTTCTCTCACCTCAGGAATGCAGTGAGGCGCGGAAACAGCCGCAAAACCTGGAATAGAATTCATTAAGTTGCATTCACGTCTCTCCCCCCCCCCCCCCCCCCCCCTCATCCTCCCAAATTTTACTTTTATTTAATTTTTTATGCCCCCCCCCCCTTGAGAGCAAGTATTTTGATTTTCCCTTTCCCGACCAGTCTCTCATTCCCACCCCCTTTTCTCCTTTGCTGCAATCTATGGAGTCGGATACATTTTAGTTCTCAAATGTTTATTTAAAAATAGAAACGGGGAGGCAAGGGTGCCACTGAAGCACAGTTAAAAATCGAGGCGGTTCCGTCTCTAGTGCATTTGCTCAGTTGTTGGAAGTATTTTCTTTGTGATGGCGACAATATTTTCTTTTCAGTTTAGTGAACAACCTCAGCCCGCCCCCAACGTGGAAAAAAAAAGACTCCACTAATGTAATTTTGGCCTGGATCTTTCTGTTATTATCTAAAAACAGTTGCATGACCAATTTTTCAAATATCGGTTTCAAAAAAAGAAAAGAAACCATAAACGTTAAATATGCGGATTGAATTTACAAGCGATGCCAATTCGTGTTTCTGCTGTTTGGGAGCGCTATACGAGTACTTAAAATGGACGGGTTATGGCGGCTGGTTTTAAAGACCTGAAAGGCATTGAAATCTAAGAGTTTAAAAAAAAATGTCAACTGCACCCAATGACCGAGGCACAGCAGTTAATGGTTTCCCACTAATTTGGTCCGTTTCGAAAATTGAGAAAAGCTTTCAAAAACTCTAGAGACTACACTTTGCTCTTTCGACACTATCAGCCTAAAAATTCCTTCAGTTTTTTCTTTTTTTTCCTGCAGCTGCGCTAATTTAGACATGTCAATCCGTTTTGTATATACGTGCGGACGTCTATCGAAATAACATTTACGCCCAAGATATTGCAAAGGGGAATAGAATTGTACTTAAAGCATTTTAAAATCAAAAGTGCTTGCCAGAGTAGTTCGTTATTTCCTAGGGTGGTGTGTGTACCCAACACGGGTGCAATAGTACCACGGCAGTACCTCGCTGTCGACCGTGGCATATTTATCATACGATTTTATTCTGGTTTTGTTTTTCAACCGTCATTTTTATTAAATGTGCTCATTTATTCTGGGTTTAGGTTGTATGCCAAAACGATATTCTTAGAACATAATTACAGTTTTTTTCAGTGTATTGTTTTTACTATTAACTTTCTAAAATCTATCATGTTTAACGTCCCTCCCCAAAATGAAGTAGGGCTTGTTTTTGCCATCTGGCCTAATTATGCAGTTATTTGGCAATGTACAGAAATTATAATACAGAGATGAATATTGCCTGCTCATTGGTTGTCAGCTTTTAAGATGTTGTATGTCTCATCTTCCTCTGTGTAAATGGGCTGTGTATTCGTGCAGAACCTGCATGTAGTTCTACTTCAAAGACTGGCAATGTGAAATGTTCAGTGTAAAGTATTGCAGTTCCTGTAAATGTTGTTGTCTATTAGAATTTCTTCCTTGCGTCCTGAATTTGTGCAATTGGTACATGTATTCATCTATAATTGATCTAAATACTATTCAATATTTCGGAGATAAAATTCATTTCCAATAGCTATTTTATGCTAGGAAGTTAGGTGAGCAGAATGTGGAGTTTTGTTATGAGTTTTCACATTTGTGGCACTGAAGCAGGCCATTTGGTCCATTGTATCCATGCCAGCAAAATATCTGTCTGCCACTTCCCAACTGTGTAGATCATAGCTCTTCTGTTCATCCTGATACTTGAACATGGTGAAGGCTTGTACTATCTTTTCATCTTGCATGCAATCAGATTTTTATTTTGTGTGAATTGTATATAATTTTAGATCTAGTTCAATGTTAACCAGGAAAATATGTTTAATACGTTGATAACCTGAATCTTAAATGTTTTGAACCACAGGTCAGACAGCAATATGGCTTGAAGGCAATAATTATAAACAGAAATAGAGCGTTTCACAATGAATCCAGGCTAAACTAGATGTTGAGTTTTAAATTGGTCCCCCCCCCCCCCCCCAAGAATGAGTTGGAGTCTTACATGAAACGCCAGGTTTTTGACCTGCCATAGGATTTAATCTGCCATTGAAGAATTTGCTGTGTCTTGAATCATAGTTGTTTTAAAATAGATAAAATAGGACACCTTACTCTGACAATGTCCTTGCCTTATAATTGTATTCATATTTAAAGGTATATAAAGATTTTTTTAGGAAATATAACTCAAACTAGCTTTAAGATTAGAGAAGTTACCAAAATTTGATTTCAACATTTGTTACCCAAAATATAAAAAACAAATATGTAGAAATCAATAATAAAACTTGTAAAATCTGCATTGCCAGTGCCTTTGTTGTAAATGTTTTTGGGGCAAAAATGCATTGATGTTGCCTGATGATCACTGGTGCTACACTGTGTTAGTGCACATCATACATGTGCTTGTTACAAGTGTCATGAGCTATGGGTCGATACTTGAGCTGCTATTGGGGTGTGTTCTCTGGCCTTTGGCACCAGGAAGAGGAGTCCTTGATGACTGCTTGCTTTGCCATGGGCAACTGCCAGATACAAGTGAGTGACCCCATGATTCTCTATGACTCTATACCCTGTTGGCGCTATAGTATGACAAGAGGGCTTGTTGCAGAACATTTGGTGTCATTTCTCTTGCTGTTGCAGAGCAGGCAGTGCTTATTGATGCTCTTTAAGTGCAGAAGCTGTTGCTATGTGCTATCCTGAGATTTGGGGCACCAATATGATTGGGTTGACTGCTCTGTTTTAGAAGGCCTATTTTCCTTACCTCTAGCTTCTCAATGAAAGACTTGCAGCAGTTCCCAATGCATAATAAATTTGATTTTTGACAACAAAATAATATTTTGCATTGGGTGAGGTGTATTTTTTAATTAAGAATTAGGCAATTAAGTAAAATCGTACGTGGTAGGCCTAACTATAGTGTGTGTGTAAATTTGTGCACATGCTCTTGATCCATCATTGTATATTCACTAATCAAAGAAATTAGAACTACCACACTGAGTAACAACAAATTCTTTAGAACTAACCATATCAAAGCCTTAAAACAAGAAATCACTTATTTGAACACAATGTAAAATTTTGGTTAGTTCTTGGAATGTTGCAGAATAAATTTGAAAATGTAGGGCTTAAAACTTATATTGTACCTTAAATATTGAGAGCAAAAGTGTTATTTTCTGATATTTTGTTTGATTGATTACCAAATAGATGGATAAACCTCCAGGTATTAAATCCAAGGAATCATTTTAATTTCTGAGAAAGGGGATTAAGGATGCTGGACAACAGGATATTTCCTCGTACAATATATTTTAATATGAATAAAACGAAAGGGTGGAGTGGGCTCGTCAGCCTGGGAAGGCAGTGTATCTGAGAGAGGGGAAACTCTGATTTAAAACCTCCACTGCCTTGTGGCCATATCCAGTCATGGAAAGGACTCCAGGAGTGAACCTCAAGAAAATCCGGAGTCGAAACCCCTAAGGCAGTTCGTCGTTGTCTACAACCTCGCTCTGGCAGCTCCTTCGACGGCGCTGGTGCCAAACTAACGGCCCTGCAGTTCCTTAGGATCAATCAGTGATGTGGAGAGGGGGACGTGCTGCATGGGCCACAGCCTGTCCTCCATATGACATCGCCCAGGCTTGCATCCGACCAGGATGCATCACCCATGGTCAGTCATGACTGAGAGGGGCCTACTACTAAAACAAAAGACTTGGCGAGTAATGTTTTCTATTCGGATAGAAAATATGACCAACATGAGATGACATTAGGAAAAGATATGTGAAAGAATATTTGGCTGAGGTAATGAGATTCCTCGGGTGTGCTTCAAAAGACGAGATAGCGCGGAAACAGGCCCTTCAGCCCACCAAGTCTGCTGCGACCATGATCACCCCATACACTAGCACTATCCTACATATGAGGAACAATTTACTTTTTTTTTTACTGAAGCCAATTAACCTACAAACCATTACTTTGCATCTGCTTTGGAAAGCAGATGGGACTTTCTGAAACAGTGTAGCTCTTCCTCAATGCCTTTTATTTATCATATGCAGTGTGACTGATATGCTTATTGAATTCTATCTCTTGATTGAATCATTCTTTATTGTATCTGATTATGTTTTGATGGTCTCCCATTCAAGTACTGATAAGGCTCATGGCGAGTCAACCCAGATGTTTGTGCCCAAGTCCCAGAAGTTGAACACAGACTTGTAATTGTGAGTGGTAAGAGGCACTCACAATTACAACATTTATAAGTTACCTGGACATATGAATGGATAGGAAAGCTCTGGGGGGGATTTGGACCAGGCACAGGCAAGTGGGAATACCTCGCTTTGGCAACATGATTGGCATGGATCAGCGTGGGTCTTGAGTTGGGCTGAAGGGCCTGTTTCCATGCTGTATTAATCTAACTACCACGATGGAATGCACAACAAGTGAATGGTTGTATGCAAACCATATGAGATTTAATAGAATACCATGGAACATTAAATTGAATACTATGGAACAATTATTGCTGCCATCCTTCACATACAGATTTAACTTGATTATAGAAACAGAAACTAGGTGTAGGAGTCGGCCCTTCGAGCCTGCACCACCATTCAATATGATCATGGCTGATCATTCAACTCGGTATCCTGTACCTGCCTTCTCTCGGCAGTGGGTTAGATAGTGGGTGTGTGCGTAATGTAGTATTCAAAACACTCTACGCCTTTGGCCTTGCACAATAATGTCTTTGATTACCACTGGATTGCATATCCCAGAGGTAGAGTAAGAAAATGTTCCAACTTAAAGGCTTCCATATGGTCCATAGAAATAAATGTAGTGCAAAGTTGATGTAGTTAATGGAGATTAAATAAAAAAGGAGATGGGGAAATTAATTAAAGCCATTCTAGTTAAAAGAAACAAGTTCAGTGGAAGAGAAATAAGATGAAAGCAGTAGCATCATTGCATATTTGCAATGAGATATTCAAAATAATAGTTTTCTTTATTTTAAGCTCTTTGGCCCACCGATTCCATGCCGCCATCAATCCAGTTCACATTCGTTCTGTGTTCTTCCACTTTCTCATCCGTTCCCTGCACATTAGGGGAAATTTACATTGGCCAATTAACCTACATATCTTTGGGATGTTGGAAGAAACCCATGCCTGGGAGCAAGTGTAAAAACTCCAAGGCAGCACTTGAGGTCAGGATTGAATCTGGGTCTCTAGCGCGGAGAGGCAGCAACACAATCAGCTGCGCTACTGTGCCGCCCTTAATGTGTAATGTGATCATTATATTCAAATGAGTAAGCAAATTATTAGACTGTTTTTAGATTTTAGAAATATTTCTTTTTTAGCTTGTGTTTTACTTGGATTTCCCTTTCTTTGGCTGTGTAATCACTGGCATCTCCAGCAGAGTAAAAATATTTTGCCCAATACCATCTCTAAATTTGAATGAAATAAATTTTAAATTCTCAGTCCTACTTTATTCTTTACTCTCGAGTCTATTTTGTTCCATTGTAACCTTGGGTTAAAACTGAAACAATAACAAGTCCTGAGGCAATACCTGGAAGGAATACTGAAACCCTTTCTGGTTCTGCAGGTATTATTGAAATCATGGTTGTAAATCATTATGTTAGTTGCCTTTCACAGAATCTATTCCTCCTTGCAATTCTTACTTTAAGGTGGTAAGGGCTTGACATCCTTCCCAAAGTAGCAAGGGAGACAAATTGAGACTACTTCAGCACTTGTGCCCTTTTTTACTGCTTTTGCAGAAATGGTTATTAGTTTAATAATTAAGGAACTAAATATGTCAGTCATACAATACAAAAACATGTCCTTCGGCTCACCATGATCATGCTGATCAGCTATCCATCTATACTAGCCCCACTTACAAGCACTTGGTCCACAACTTTGTCTTGATGATTTAAGGATTCCTCTAGATAGTAAAATTTTGAGTCCGTTTATTCCAGTTTCTAAATGCCTCCAGTTGAAACACAAACTCTTTTCGGTACCCTCAGAACTATACACCTTATTCTAAACCATTGCTCTCTGATTTTAATTGCCTCCTGTTATGGGCAAAAGCTTCCCTCTACTTACCTTATGTGTGCCCCCCATAATGTTATATATCCTGCAAAGGACTCTAAACAAACACAGTCTTTCCTCATAACCAAAATGCTCTATGTCCATTTTCCTTTACACTCTTCAGTGCAATGAAATCCTTGGAGTCATAGCCATACAGCGGCCCAACCTATCCATGCTAACTAAGATGCTCATCCAAGCTAGTCTACCAGGGCTCTGGGAAGTGTTATAGAGCAGCGGGATCTAGGAATGCAAGTACATAATTCCTTACTCAGAGTATTGAGTATGGAAGTTGGGAGGTCATGTGAAAGTTGTATAAGACATTGGTGAGGCCACATTTAAAGTATTCAGTGTTGCATACCATGTTCTAGGAAAGATGTTATCAAGCTGGAAAGGGTACAGAGAAGATTTGTGAGGATGTTGCTAGGACACGAAGGCCTGAGCTGTAGGGAGAGTTGGGCAGGATAGGACATTCCTTGGTGCAGGAGAATGAGAGGTGATCCTACAGAGGTGTACAAGATCATGAGAGGAATAGATCTGGTAAAAGCAGTCTTTTGTCCAGAGTTGAGGAATGGAGAACCAGGGGGTCATTGGTTTGAGTTGAGAGGGGAAAGATTTAATAGGAACCTGTGGGGTGTTTTTTTTTTTTAAACACAGAGAATGGTGGGTATATGGAGCGAGCTGCCAGAGGACGTAGTTGAGGCAGGTACAATTATAACATTTCAGAGACATTTCTAGAGGTACTTGGATAGGATAGGTTAAGTGGGTTATGGACTAAGCACGGGCAGGTGGGATTAGTGCAGATGGGACATGTTGGTTGCCGTGGACAAGTTGGGCCGAAGGGCCTGTTTCCAAGCAGTATGACTTTATAATCCCTCAACCTTGTACTTGTCCCAAAGTCTTTTAAATCTTATTGGACCTACCTCAACTACTTCATCTTCCATTGACCCATGACCCTCTTTGGAAAATGCTGCCCTTTGGATTCCTATTAAATCTTTCCCCTCTTGGGGGAAAAAAAATCCCTCTGGTTTCTGGTTCTCCAATCATGGAGGGTTGAAGCCTATGTATATTTACCTTTCTATGCCCCTCATGGTTTTTATACATTCTCCATTAGATCATTCCCCTCAGTCTCTTACACTTCTCGGAATACTGGCTACTCTTTCCCTTTAACTCAGTCCCTCGAGTCCAGGCAACATCCTGGTAATTCTTTTCTGAACCTTTTCTGGCTCAATGGGTTCTTTCCTATAGCATTCTAACTTGGGCGAGTCCAGAACCAGGGGCCACCGTCTTAGAATATAGGAGAGGCCATTTAAGACTGAGGTGAGAAAAAACCTTTTCACCCAGAGAGTTGTCGAATTCCCTGCCATACAGGGCAGTGGAGGCCAAATCACTGGATGGATTTAAGAGAGAGTTAGATACAGCTCTAGGGGCTAATGGAATCAACGGATATGGGGAGAAGGCAGGCACGGGTTATTGATTGGGGACGATCAGCCATGATCGCAATGAATGGCGGTGCTGGCTCAAAGGGCTGAATGGCCTCCTCCTGCACCTATTTTGTATGTTTCTATATTCAATGCCCTGGCTGATGAAGGCCAGCATACTCAAATATACCATAACCATGTATTTGTGATCCCACTTTCATGGAATTATGCACTTGTACTCCTAAATTACCCTGTTCTATAACACTGCCCAGGGCAATAGACAATAGGTGCAGGAGTAGGCCAATTCGGCCCTTCGAGCCAATACTGCCATTCACAGTGATCTTGGCTGATCATCCACAATCAGTACCTCGTTCCTGCCTTCTCCCTATATCCCCTGACACTGCTATCTGTAAGAGCTCTCTCTATCTAACTCTCTTGAAAGCATCCAGAGAATTGGCCTCCACTGCCTTTTGAGGCAGAGAATTCCACAAATTCACAACCCTCTGTGTGGAAATGTTTTTCCTTATCTTCCTTCTAAATGGCTTACCCCTTATTCTTAAACTATGGCCCTTGGTTCTGGATTCCCCCAACATCGGGAACATGTTTCCTGCCTCTAGCGTGTCCAAACCATACAAGCCCAGCCGCTCCATTCTATCAAAATATGACACTCCCGCCATCCTGGGAATTAACCTCGTGAACCTACGCTGCACTTCCTCAATAGCAAGAATGTCCTTCCTCAAATTTGGAGCAAAACTACACCCAATACTCCATGTGTGGTCTCACTAGAGCCCTGTACAACTGCAGGAGGACCTCTTTGCTCCTATACTCAATACCACTTGTTATGAAGGCCAAAATGCCATTTGCTTTCTTCACAGCCTCCTGCTTGACAGCTCACTGTGAAATCCCTGTCCTGATTAGATTTTTCCAAAAGCAACACCTCACAATTGTCTGCATTAAACTCAATTTACTGTACCTCGGCCCACTTGTCCAGCTGTTCAAGATCCTGCTGTAATTCTTTATAATATTTGCCTTTGTCTATGATACCACTTATTTTACTGTCTGCAAAGTTATTATGCCTTGTACATCATAACCAAATCATTGATATAGATGTCAAAAGCACACCCAGCACTAACTACTGAGACATATCACTAGTCATGAACATCCAGTCTGAAAAATAGCCTTCCACCATTACCCTTTTTCTTATCTTGTTGATTATGTATCAGATTAACTAGGGTTTTATTGGATCCCATGACATTTAACCTTCCATGCAGCATACCATATGGATTCCTATCAAAGAACTTGCTGAAGTCCAACGAGAGACTGGATTCACTGCCCTGCCTTCTTTGAACATATTGATTATTTCAGAAAGCTCATCGAATTTGTGAGATGATCTCCTGTGCGCAAAGTCCTACTGTTTTTCCAGATGTATCTATCATATCTCAAGATGTACCAAGGATGTAAGGCTTCCTAGTGTATTTTTCTTTATAGTTCTTAAATAAAGGGAACATCGGTTGCCTTCCAGTCTTCCATACTTTACCTATGGCTAACGATGACACATAAATCTCAGCCAGGCATTCTGCAATTTCTTCTTGTTTCCCATAATGTTCTTAATATCTGATCGGGTCCTGGAGATGTATCTACCTTTTTAAGAGATTCGGCATAACCTCTATTTAATTTGTACTGTTCCCGAGGCATCCGGATTAACTTCTCCTAGTTTCCTTAGATAGACACAAAGCTGGAGTCATTCAGTGGGACAGGCAGCATTTCTGGAGAGAAAGAATGGATGATGGTTCGGGTCGAGACCCTTCTTCTGAAGAGTCTTGATCTGAAACCGCCCATTCCTCTCCAGAGATGCTTCCTGTACTGTACACTGTACACTGACAATGACAATTAAAATTGAATCTTGAATCTGTTCCGCTGAGTTACTCCAGCTTTTTGTCTACAGTTTAAACCAGCAATCTTATTATTATTATTATTATTATGTAGAGCAGAGGTAAGATATTCATTGAGCACCTCACCCATCTGTTCTGGTTCTTATTCTCTCCCTTGTTAATCTTTATCTATAAAATCTTTGTGTTGTCATCTTCTCTGCAAAAATGTGTTTAGTTTGGAGACCAGAATTGCAACAGTGCTCCAGCTGTGCAGTGACAAATGTAACCAAAGCTCCTGATGTGGCTTCCTTTACTTTGGCAAGAGCAAGTGTAGACTAGGCAACTGTTTTGCAGACCGCTTGTACTCTGTCTGCTTCGGCCTGCTGGATCTCATGGTTGCTAGCCATTTTAACTTCCTTTCCCATTCCTGTGCTGACCTTTTTGTAACGGGCCGTCTCCCAAGCCAGAGTGAGGTCACGTGCAAGCTGGAGGAACTGCACCTTGTATTCTTCTTGTGCAGCATCGAACTCAATGATTGGATCATTGAGCTGCACAATTTTAGGTAACTAGCCCTGTGGATGGAGTCGAGGAAGGAGGTATAAGGACAGGTGTTGCTTTTCCTGCAGTTGCAGGGAAAGTAGTCCATTCTAGGACTTCTGAGATGTCCTAATTCTTCAGGGAATTTGGGGTTCCCCCCCCCCCCCCCCCTTCTGTAATACATGAGGCCTCCTCTGTGCTCTGTAGTTCTGCTCTCGTTCTCTCTCCACCCAGGTGCAACAAGGACTGTTCCCCTGGTGTTCACCTTTCAGCCTCCGCGCTCAACACATCTGCCATTTCCGTCACCTCCTTGGGGATCCCACCATTAATTGGATCTTTCCATCCCCACCCCATTCAGCCTTCTGTAGGGGCCTCAGCTCCTTCTGCAACTCCTTGGTTCACTGCCACACCAGGTACTTTCTGCTGCAACTGCAGGAGATGCAACTGTCATTGTACCCTTCGACTCCATCCAGGGACCCTAACAGCCCTTCAGGTTAGATAGAGGTTCACATGTACCTCCTCTAACCTCATCTACTGCATCTGATGTTTCCCATGTGGGTTCCCTTACATCAGTGAGGCCAAATGTGGATTTGCAACCATTCAGCTTGCGCTTGGTCTGACCAGGCCTATGGAATCTCCCGGTTGCCAACCATTTGAACTTCCATTCCCATTCAGACCTTGTTGGAGTAACTCAGCGGGACTGCCACACACAAATTGTAGGAACAGCACTTATTTTGCTTGAGCAGCTTACAAGCCAGCGATTTGAACATTGAATTCTCTAACTTTAAATAACTTCTACTTGCACTTCCTCCTCCCTCCAAACCATCGTTATTTTACTGGATCCACAATTCTCTGCATTGCCTGACACACTAGTCGTCCTAGGGGTACCTTCAGCAACAGACTGGATCCACCAAGATGCAATACAGAATGCCGCAGGAGATCCTTCTTCACTGTGGCTACCAAACTGTACAATTGCTCCCCCTTCCGTCATGTGGTAGACTGACCCCCCCCCCCCTCCCCAAATCTCCAAGTCTTTACACATCCTCAATCCTTTCCACTCGTCACTTTAATTTCATGTTTCATATATCTTGTGTTTTATGACTGTTGGCAGATCAATTTCCTTCCTGGGATAAATAAAGTTCTAGTGCATCCTATTGTTTCGCTCTTGAGATCACACCTTTCCTAGCTAACAATGTACCTGCCAAGCACCACCTGTCTGAGGTAATTTGAGGCCTCTTCACCTCTTTCTCACCCCACCAACCCTCTACTTTCAGTCTGAAGAAGGGTCCTGACCCGAATCCTCGCCATCCTATTTCTCCAGAGATGCTGCCTGTCCTGCAGCACTTTGTGTCTATCTTTATCAATTTCATTGTTCTTTATAGGGCCTTAAGTGCTAATCTGGACATGTGTGGGAAGGAACTGCAGATGCTGGCTTACACTGAAGATGTATACAAAATTCTGGAGTAACTCGGACCTGAAATGTCACCTGTTCCTTTGCTCTTGAGATGCTGCCTGACCCGCTGAGTTACTCCTGCATTTTGTGTCAAGAAATGTGAACAGACAGGTCCTCTGACCTGAATGGGATATGTCAGCCTTTATTGTGTGAATAGTGTTTGGAAGAAATATTAAATTTATAGCTTTGCTCAATTTGTTCTAAAAGTTATTTTTCTGCTAATAAAAATACTTTTTCGAGTGTCTTATTTAATTGTGTAATTCTAAAGTTCATTCAAGGTGATAATGTGGGGAGCATAAAAATCCTAATGTAGGATTCATGCAAATGTTTGTGGAGTCAGTGGGTTGAATGGCGTAATATCCTTATTTTCATTCCAGTCAGAAGTATACAACGAGGTACGATTTCACATTCACTTGTTTAAATTGTTCAATGATTTGATATTGTGCCAAGGGAGAAACGTTTCTCTGGGATGATAAATAAGGATAAATCTGAAAGTTGAACCAAGTTATCTTAAGTTGTTTCAGAGTGCAGTTAAGAATGCTAGTTAAAATCTGGAGAAATTAGCACTGAGGTATGAGGATTATTAGTGGTTAAGTGGCTTTCATCCTTAGTCATATGGGGGGGGGGGGAGGCTCATCAGCCCAACTTGTCTACTCCGGTCAAGGTACAGCATCTAAGTTAGTCCCATTTTCCTGTGTTTAGCCCTTATCCCAATAAACCTTTCCTACTTGTCTAAATGTATTTTAAAGTAGTATTGTACCTACCTCAACTGCTTCCTCTGACAGCTTATTCCTTATACCCACCACCCTCAGAGTTTTAAATCTTCCCCTCTCATTTTAAAACAGTGCCCTCTAGTTCGTGTTTGCTGTAACCGGAGGAAAAGACTCTGTGCCTTCACCTTATGTATTCCCCTCATGATTTTTACACCCCTATAAGATCATTCATCAGTCTCCTGTACTCCAAGGGAAAAAAAGTCCCAGTCTGTCCAATTTCTCCCTTCAGCTCATGGGCTTGAGTTCTGGCAATATCCTTGTAAATCTTCTCTGCAATCGTTGCAGCCTAAATTGCATCTAGTAGCAGGGTGACCAAAACTGAATGCAATACTCTTTGTGTAGGAAGGAACTGCAGATGCTGGTTTACACTGAAGATGGGTACAAAATGCTGGAGTAACTCAGCGGGTCAGGCAGCATCTCTGGAGAAAATAAATAGGTGACGTTTTGGGTCGAGACTATTCATCAACACTCTTTGCGCGATCTCACCAATGTCATGTACAACTGTTACATAATGTCCCAACTTCTGTACTCTGTTCCCTGACGGATGAAGGCCAGCACGCTAAAAGCTTACTTCATCACCCTATCTACCTGCGATACTCTGATCTAATTGAATGGTAGAGTCGACTCAACTGACTGTCTGCCTGATTTGTATATGATGGCAATGCATGCTGGTGTCACGTTGTTCTGTTGTGAATGAAATGTTCGTAGCTGGACTGCGTTTATGGACGATGAAAGAATAAAATGGAAATCAGTTAGAAAATAGAATGGTGATGTGGAGAGGGGCAATTGATAAAAGGACGTTAATAGGTAGAATGGTGAGAGATACTCGTACAGTCAGAGGAATGACGTAAGCCTAGAAAATAGAAAATGTGCCTGCACTGCAGCAATGGGAGGTTCATGCTGGGAGAGTGAGAAAGCCAGCAGTCTGTTTACACTGTGTGAGGTATAATTTATGTAGCTTTGTGTAGTACAAATACATCTCTTTTTGCATCCATTTTAAAAGGTTATGCAGCCTCATGAGGTAAGGCGAGAGAATGCACAGCTATAGACCTTTGATATTGACTTCACACAGAGCATGTCCAACATATCTGTGCTTATAAAGATGACATTTTAGAACAAATGCATAATTCATATTCTATGCAGTAGTTACCTAGATGACTGAAGAATGGTTTGAAAAATTTTTTATTGCTTTTTTTGGATGGTTGTGCAACATCAGCAATAAACTAAAACAGTTGATACTATTATTATCATTTATGGAATGTACACCATATAAGTAAAGGAGTACACACAAACTGCTGGAGTAACTTAGCAGGTGAAGCAGCATCTCTGGAGAGAAAGAATGGGCGACGTTTTGGGTCAATACCCTTCTTCAGGCTGATGTCAAGGGAGGGGCGGGACAAAGATAGAATGTAGGCGGAGACAGTAAGACGGGGAAGGGAATGGAGAGAGAATGCAAGGGCTACCTGAAGTTAGAGAAGTCAATGTTCATGCTGCAGGGGTGTAAACTACCCAAGCGAAATATGAGGTGCTGTTCCTCCAATTTGTGCTGGGCCTCACTCTGACAATGGAGGAGGCCCAGGACAGAAAGGCCAGATTGGGAATAGGAGGGTGAGTTGCAGTACTGAGCCACCGGGAGATCAGCTAGCTTAAGACTGACTGAGCGGAGGTGTTCAGCGAAACGATCGCCGAGCTTGCGTGTGGTCTTGCCGATGTTGAGAAGTTGACACAGTGGACAAGTTGGAAAAGTAGTTGGGGTTTGGGGAGGTGCAAGTGAACTTCTGCCTTACCTGGAGAGACTATGTCCTTGGATGGAGTTAAGGGGGGGAGGTAAAGGGACAGGTGCTGTATCTCCTGCGGTTGCAGGGGAAAGTACCTGGGGAGGGGGTGGTTTGGGTGTGAAGGGACGAGTTGACCTGGGAGTTACGGAGGGTACGGTCTCTGCGTAAAGCAGAAAGGGGTGGAGATGGGACGATGTGGCCAGTAGTGGGATCCCGTTGGAGGTGGCAAAAATGTTAGAGGATTATATGCTGTCTGTGACGTCTGATAGGGTGGAAGGTGAGGACAAGGGGGACCCTGTCCTTCTTACGTAAGGAGCTCCACCTGATGATGGAATAGCAATACATTTCAAAGGCAGAGTCCTATGTCACCTGGGAACTTGCAGGTTAGCAATTCCCATGTGCCAGATGCCCTTTGTCCTTGGTGGTAAAGGTTGCAGGTTTGTGCAGTGGTTTTGGAGTAGCGTAAACAGGTAAATGCAGTGCAGTTTATTTCTGGTACAGACTCCAGCCATAAGTTATAAATGATGGAGGAAATGTATTAGGGTGATGGATGAGATTTCTATTGAGCTGGCTACTCAGTTTTGCAAGATATTGCCCATTTTTTAGCATGTTGGGGTTTCATTCGTCGAGCGGTTTAACTCCTAATTTCTGTGGTGGTAAGGATTTTTGAGCCATGGATTCACCTTATCAGCATAAGGTGCCTATTAACCCGGCCACCATCGACTCCACAGTCAAAAGGGCCCAAAAGAGGATGTACTTCCTGTGGCAGCTGAAGAAACAATCTGCCGCAGGCAATGATGGTCCAGTTTTATACTGCCATCATAGAGTCTGTCTTCACCTTCTCCATCATGTTCTGGTTTGGCTCGGTAACCAAGCATGACATTCGGAGGCTGCAGTGCACCGTTCACTCAGCTGAGAAGGATGTTGACTGTACCCCTCTCCAATTGACGAACTGTACACTGCAAGGGCTACAAACTCTTTGAAGCACTTCATTCTGGAAGGCGACTCCGGACTGTCAAAGCTGCCACTGCTAGACATAAAAACAGCTTTTTTCCACGAGCAGTAGCTCTATTCAACAGCCAAAAGTCTGTAGCCTCCTTTTGCTCTGGTATTTTATTTCATTTACATGTTTAAATTATTATGTTCTATTTTTAATTGTCTACTGTATATTGTGTTACTTGCAAGCAAAGCACCAAGGCTAGTTCCTTGTATGTATACATACTTGGCTAATACAATTTATTCAATTCAATAATCTAATGCAATTTGAATTCCACAGTATTAGGTGGAATTTCTGTTTGGTTGTGGTCCCTGGCATATTGTAAGAGAGGTTTGGTTATGTCAGTGCTGTTAAATGTCGATAATTGTTTTAGACACTCCCATCAGAGTTGGGTATTGTCCGGTAATATGGTGCAAATTTTAGCCCATGTTACAAATGTTGTCCAGTATTTGTTGCTTCTGGGTAAAACAAAACGCTGCAGATGCTGGAATCTTGAGCAAAAACAGTGCTGGAGGAAATTAGAAATGATGGAGGAACTGAAGTCAGGCAGCATCAGTTGAGGGAAATGGGCAGATGATTTCCCAATCGGAAGCATTATCCATTTCCTTCTACAGATGCTGCCTGACTTCATTTTCTGCATATGGGTGCAGCAGCATCTATGGAGCGAAGGAAATAGGCGAAGTTTCGGGCCAAAACCCTTCTTCAGACTGATGGGGGGTGGGTGGGGAGAAGGAAGGAAAAGGGGAGGAGGAGGAGCCCGAGGGCGGGCGGATAGGAGGGTGGGAGGAGACAGCTAGAGGGTTAAGGAAGGGGAGGAGACGGCAAGGGCTAGCAAAATTACAAATGAGTCAACAAGCATGCTTGGTTTGATCTTTGGATGTAGACAAACCTAAGGATTAAGTGGGTGAAGATCTTGTCTCTGAGGACAATAATTACAATCATTTGTGTAAAGGATAACTCCGGCCGTGGAGATCTTTCAACCTCATCTGAACATCATCAGGTTTCAACTGTCATCAACCAACTGAGTATCAGACATTTTGGTTTAAGGGGTTGAGGGAGAATTTAATGACTTTCCTTGGATTAAAAGCAGCCTTACAGAAGCTGCCAGTTTATTGTAGTCTTTTTCATGACCTTTGTACTCAAAAGCTTAATACTTATTTAGTACTTTCAAAGCACAAGTACTAGGGGAAACCTGCAGCCAATTTGTGCACAGCAAGATTACACAAGCATCAGTAAAAATTCCAGTCAGTGTTTAATGCATGTTGAAAGCCAAATAATTGGTCAGAGACTGCAAGAATTCCTAAACATGATGCCCTTTGTCTTTATTAATGGGTTGGATTGTGCTGATGGTCTGATTCTGAGCTGTTCAGGCACTTCAGGACATTTCGCACTTAAACCTAAATTTAAGGTTGTACATAGTCAAACAAAGTCTGAGACCGCCTGTAGGGCACATGCTAGTGCGCATGAATGCTTATGGCAGGACTTGCTGTTGAGACTACTGCTTGTGCAGTGATTCACTGAGGAAATTGTGCGTTTTGCATCTGGCAACTCTGCATCAAAATGAATTGGTGTATAATTTGAGACCTTATTAGAATGGAGGAGTAGAACTATTTTGTGTACGGTCACCCCAAGGTTATGGCTGAGTTTTGATCCTGTAAACTAATGTGGGCAGTTCACCTATCAGAAAGGGACCTTAAACTGAGTTCCCACATGGCAGAGGATGCCTGCATCAGCCAGCAAATCCATCCTGGAGAGAAGGAATGGGCGACATTTTGGGTTGAGCCACTTCAATCTGAAGAGGGATCTCAACTGGAAACATCACCAATTCCTTCTCTCCAGAGATGCATTTGTGTTTATTTATTTAATTTTTGTAGCCATTTTATTAAATGGTGACAAATACAAAGTAGCAAAAAATGTCATGCCTTTATAAAGTTATATTAAGATAGGGAAACAAAATTGCTATTGTAGCACTACTAGGTTAATTTTGTAAAATTAAGTGTATTATGTTATTTTATAATCGTCCTTTTTTGATTGGAAGGAAGGCCATGGAATTTGTCATTTGTGCACAAACTGTCAGGTGAACGATAAAATAAGGATGAGATTTATTCTGGAAACCCTGTGAAGAACGTTTTGTTGGTGATTACATGAACTTTACTGCATGGACTTCCTTTATTGATCAATTATTAGTATTGTTGCAATTTTTGGTAGCATTGCTATATTTATACTGTAGCCATTTAAACACTTGCAGGAAAAGTATTCTCCACAAATTCTGAAATTATTCTCAGACCTTTGTTGTAAAATCTGGAGTTGTGCAAGTTACAATTTGAATACATTACTTCCTCTCCAGGTGTCTTGACCTGTTTTAAATTAGTCTGAAGTCTAGCATTAGAAGTGGGGAGGGTTGTTTAAAAAGAGCTAACCTAAAATAATAGAGGATGTTTTGAACTGTTGCTTTAAGGATTATAATGCAGAAATATCTTTATGCAGCCGATTGATCTTGAAATCACAAGCTGAGAATTATTTCTCCTTATTTTCACTTTCTTCACCCTCAACACTTGTATGTCCCTACATGCCGGATTTCACAAAGTTTAACTAGTGAGTTATTTATCAGGTTCTGATTTTCACTTACAGCAGTGCATTCAGCCTGTTCTTTACCATTACCCATTTTTAATCTCGAATATTTTTCGGAACCAAAGATGCAGTTAACGTGCAGGGAATTTTTAAAGAATACTTAATACCCGTCAAGCATTTTTGTGATTCCATTCTTTCTGTCTTTGCAGCATGATTGAACCACTCAGATTTGGAATGGCTGATTTACATTATTTTGCATAGATATCAATTGATAATGTGAATTAATTAATCAATTCAATCAATTAATTAATAATAACAATACATTTCATTTATGGGCGCCTTTCAAGAGTCTCAAGGACACAGATGAAAAGGGAGGGGGACGTGGGGCTAAGGATAGGCAGAGGTGAAGAGATGGGTCTTGAGGTGGGACTGGAAGATGGTGAGGGACACGGAATTGCGGATCAGTTGGGGGAGGGAGTTCCAGAGCCTGGGAGCTGCCCTGGAGAAGGCTCTGTCCCCAAAACTGGTTTAATTAATTGATTGATTGATTAATTCAAAGGGAAATAAACTTTGGTTAAAAACAGAATTGAACACCATAAGGCCAAGTATCCCATTAGAATATTCTCTAGGATTACATTGATTTTAAATATTGCCAGAAAACAAAACAGCTATGTTTTGTTATCTATCCATCCCTGACAGGGCTCCATTCCTCTGGCCTAGCCTCCTTGCTCTACTGTTTCTGACGATCAAAGTGGATTTAGAAACATTAATGTGGAAAACTTTATGTTAATAGAACATAGAACAAAGAACTACTGCACAGGAACAGGCTCTTTGGACCACGATGTCTGTACCATGATGCCAAGTTAAACCGTTCTCATCTGCTTGAACAAGATCCATATTCCACTGTTTAAGAGGGAACTGCAGATGCTGGAGAATCGAAGGTTACACAAAAAAGCTGGAGAAACTCAGCGGGTGCAGCAGCATCTATGGAGCGAAGGAAATAGGCTACACACAAAAAAGCTGGAGAAACTCAGTGGGTGTACACAAAAAAGCTGGAGAAACTCAGCGGGTGCAGCAGCATCTATGGAGCGAAGGAAATAGGCTACACAAAAAAGCTGGAGAAACTCAGCGGGTGTACACAAAAAAGCTGGAGAAACTCAGCGGGTGTACACAAAAAAGCTGGAGAAACTCAGCGGGTCTGAAGAAGGGTTTCGGCCCGAAACGTTGCCTATTTCCTTCGCTCCATAGATGCTGCTGCACCCGCTGAGTTTCTCCAGCTTTTTTGTGTAACCATCCATATTCCACTATTCCCTGCACTTGCACATGATTATTCAAAAGCCTCTTAAACTTACCATCATATCTGCCTCCACCAACTCCCCCAGCAGTGCGTTCCAGTGTGTAAACAACAAAAAAACACACTTCCCCCACACATCTCCAATAAACATCTCATGTTGGATATGAAAAAGTTTATGACTGTCTATCCTATCTATGCCTCTCATAATTTTATATACTTCTATATCACATCTCCCTTCAACTTCTGACATTCCAGAAAAAACGATCCAAGTCCATCCGACCTTTCCCTGTATCTGAAACCCTCTACTCCAGGCAGCATTCTGGTAAATCTCCTCTGCACTCTCTATCTTGTAATGGGGCTACCTGAACTGCAAGCAATACTCCAAATGTGGCCTAACCAAAGTCCTATAGAGCTGCATCATGACTTCCTGACTCTGCCTTCGTTGCTTGGGGCATTGAATGTGCTGAGTGTTTCCAGCTCTACTGTCCTTTTTGATAACTTCTAGGCTCTTCCAATTGGAAGAAGTGATGGTGAACAATGATAATTGTGGGTGTATTTTTTCTTTATTTTCAGAAGACCATTGATAAACTACCTATAATAGGCTATGGTTGGAAAATGTGGTTGGGTCAAGCAGCACGTTGGTTTGCAGCTTAGTTTTTTTTTTAAACAATGAAATGAAGGGAGATTCACAGGAATTGGGAGGATAATGAGCACTGTTGACAATTTATACTTTAAAATAAAATGCACATTCTAAATTTACAAATAATGAAATTTGCTGTGGCAAGAGACAATGGTCAATATTGAGGAAGACTGCAACAGATAATGAGGACTTTTTTGCAGGATGGTCAAATTGGTAAACTAGGTCTAGCATTTGCAAGATGATACATTTTGAGAAATACTGGTCATACCACTACAGATTATTTTTGCTCCAATCATTCCAATTGAAGTCCATGCCCATGGGGCAATATCACCCACGAGTATACTTTGATCAGAGTAAGTGAAAAAAAATAATCTTGGTATTGAACCATTTAAAGCCCTCTAAGAGTGAATATCAAGGATCTATTTCATTATTTGTGATTCTTAACCGTATACAACAGAATAATAATAAACTTTATTACGGATTCAAGGTCCAGACAAGGGGCAACGTTACATTAAAAATGCATTGCATATCAAATATCATAAATATATATATAAAATCATGGTATATCACATAAAAACATCATAATTTATATTTAACAAAAACCCACAATACTTAAGTTAAAAATCCAGATTAAAAGATGATCAATGTCCTACCAGTGTCTCCACAACTGGGATTCGTAGCGTGTAGTGCTAACCCTTATGTTTGTCAAGGCCACAATAAGCACATTTTTAGAGTCATTTATCCTGCAAATGAATTTATACACGTGGTGTCTTAGGATAGCTTCTAAAGTACTGACTCCTGCAGCCACAAACATATTACTGGCACTACACCATCTAGGTTGCCTTAGCAGTGTTCTCATGGCATCGTTATATGCCACCTTTAGTCTCTGCATACTTGTCTTTAAATAGTTCGACCACAGGTGCGCAGTGTAGAGGGGTGTGCAGTATGCTCTAAATAGCGACATCTTCACCACATCTGCACACGCACCAAATTTACGCAAGAGGATATTTGCCTGTACATACAGCATGCGTCGTTGCCTATAAATATCCTCATCATCTGTCATTTGTTCTGTAATAATATGCCCTAGATATTTTATCTTATTACAGGCACTAAGATTGTTGTCAGACAATTTAAAAACAGGCTATTTTAGGCATTTATCCTCTTTGGTTCTACAGACCATAACAGCACTCTTACTAGCATTATATTTAATGTCATGTTCCACACCATACACGGAACATATAGTAAGGAGCTGCTGGAGACCAGCGCTAGATGGACTAAAGACCACAAGATCATCTGCATACATAAGAATAAAATCTTGCCTTACATTCTATTTTAAAGAAGGCAAACCTAGCTTATAACTGTCTCCTCTTGTTATGGTTTACCAGTCCTCACAACATCTTCGTAAATCTTCATTGCAGTTACATATTCCTTTAATGCAATGACCATCAAGCTCAAGCTGGTGTTTTATGCACTTCATGCAAAGCATTCCAGTTCTTGTATGCTGTGTTTTGGCCAATGAAACAAAGCATCTGTGTAGCTTTTTACCCATCTTATTGATGATTTATCTTTAAGCACTTAAAAAAAACCTACAGGTTTGCTCTGTTCTGCCGCAGCATTCAATATTCTATGATTTATTCTCTATAACATTTTTTGGGAATTTGACATTTTCTGACGAAATGGAATAGAACAAAGGAAATTGCTTTTATAATTTTAAGATTGGAATAATTAGAACTGTTTTATTCCTTTTATTTAGTGAGCACATTGAATTTTTAACTCTGGGAAAGCAGGTAGATATCTGTTAAATTTAATACAAGCCTTTAATAACAAAAAAATAATGAAATCGGTCTGCTTAAACTTGGTTTGGGTTGGAGTTAGGAAGTTGGAGGTGACCTACTTGTGGTGTTTTAATTGGTAAGCGCTCTTTCCTGGAGTTGTGAACATTTGGATGTCTTGTTGAACTAATTTGGCAGAGTCCTTTCTCCTTCCCTCTGGATTCCGTAGATAAAAACATGGCAAATGTATGGAACATATGAGATTACCGCTTCATCGCATAATATCAGAATAGTTTGGTAGGTGTGGTTAACAGACAGTGATAGAAGAGTTGGAAGATGTAGGTAGCATAATTGAGTTTGGGTAAGGAAAGGGGTCAAAACACATGAGAAGGTGAATGATGACCTTGACTAAGTCTGATAAATCTAATTTGTTTCCCATTTCCATACCTTTTATCTTTGTCTTTCTGACACCTACAAAAATGAAATGCGCATCACTCAGATATATGTACGCGATTGTTTTAACTATAATTTATGTGCCTGTGACTTAAATTTTTGCTTCTGGTTGTCATTTTCCATTATGAATCCCTGTAGCTCATTTAAAATTCCCTGTCATGCTGTAATCAAATCCTTTTTTTTAGTGGTGTTTTCTAAGATAGAAAAGGTGCTGTGCTCCTATAATGTTTTCCAACATATACATTTTCTTACAAGATATAAATTCAAAGCATTGAATCATATATGGGTAAAGTGAAATTTGATGCATTTGAAAATCTTGAATCTGAATGTTCTGAAATTGTTACCCTGCTTGCTTTAATCCATGATAGACACAAAATGCTGGAGTAACTAAGCGGGACAGGCCGCATCTCTAGAGAGAAGGAATGGGTGACGTTTTGGGTCGAGACCTTTCTTCAGACTTTTTTTAATCTGAAGCCCGAAACGTCACCCATTCCTTCTCTCCAGAGGTGCTGTCTGTCCCGCCGAGTTACTCCAGCATTTTGTGTCTATCTTTGATTTTAACCAGCATCTGCAGTTCTTTCTTACACTATTTTAATCCCAACCTCTCCTGGAGATTTAGATTTGGCTTTGCTCTTGGAGAACAATGCCTAAAGGATTTTTAGTGTGCAGTTTAAAAGCACCAGGCAAAAGAATCTTATTAATGATCTGTACGTAGACAAAAAAAAGCTGGAGAAACTCAGCGGGTGAGGCAGCATCTATGGAGCGAAGGAATAGGTGACGTTTAGGGTCAAGACCCTTCTTCTCGACCCGAAAAGTCACCTATTCCTTCGTTCCATAGACGCTGCCTCACCCGCTGAGTTTCTCCAGCTTTCTTTTGTCTACCGTTGATTTTTCCAGCATCTGCAGTTCTTTCTTAAACATATTAATGATGTCATCTTTATATTTTAAATAGTTCTAAAAATCATTGGTGAAGATGGTTAAAATATAAATAATTCAAAGTATCAATTCTTTCTTTAACCTAGATTTAATTTAATACGGATTTGGGAGAAATGTCAGACCTTTGAGTTGCTTGAGTAGTGCATGGAGAAGAGGCCTTAAATTATGTGGAGAAACTTAGACATTAGAGTCACCTGTGGAGCATGGTTTGCATGTTGAGTAACATTCAAAAATAGTGTCTTGAATGTATTGAAATGCAGTTTAGTTTATTGTCATATGTATCAAGGTACAGTGGAAAGCTTTGGTTGCGTGCTCACCTGTCAGTGGAAATACAATACATGATTATAATCGAGCCATTCACGATGTACAGATAAATAACAGAATAACATTTAGTGCAAGCCAATAAAGTCCGATCAAAGATATTCCGAGTGTCTCCAATGAGGTAGATAGTAGTTCAGGACTGCTCTCTAGTTGTGGTAGGATGGTTCAGTTGCTTGATGACATCTGGGAAGAAACTGTCCCTGATTCTGGGGGTGTGCGGTTCACACTTCTATACCTTTCGCCAAATAGGAGAGGGGAGAAGAGGGAGTGGCCATGGTGTGACTTGTTCTGGATTATGCTGCTGGCCATGCTGAGGCAGCGTGAGGTATAAATGGAGTCAATGGCAGGGAGGTTGGTTTGCGTGATGGCTTAGGCTGCGTCCACAGTTCACTGCAATTTCTTGCGGACTTGGATGGAGCTTTTTCCAACGCAAGCTGCGGTGCATCTGTAGAAGTTGGTGAGAGTTGCTGGGGACATGGACACTGTCAGAGGATTAGCTTTGGTAATAATTGTCAAAGTGGAATTGAATGATAAATATTTAAATTGTGATGCAGTTTAGGAATGACTGGCAGCGGTTCAAAATTGAATGCAGTTTAAAAGCCAGCATAAACCTAATGGACCAAATTACTTACTGTTCTACATCACAATTAAAATAATACTTTATTAGCCAAGTATGTTTTGCAACATACGAAGAATTTCATTTGCCAAGTCAGTCATACAAAAAATGCAATGGAACACAAAATAGATTTTGACATGAATATCCACAACAGTTACTTCTTCACATTCCTCGCTGATGGAAAGTGGAAAAAAAAAAGTTAAAATCTCTTCCCTTCTTTCCTCTCGGGGGCCTCGAGCCTTTCGTTGACGGGACGACCTTGACTCCCGTGGCCGGCGGCGTTTTGGCCCTCCGCATTGGGGGAATATCAGCTCCCCCACCGCGGGGCGATTGAATCCCGCGTCGGGGCTAGTTGAGCCTCTGCGTCGTTAGAGCTCCCGACTAGCCCATCCCGAAACTGCAAGCTCTCGATGTAAAGTCCGCAGGCCGCGGTTGGAGCGATCCCAGTCAACTGAGTCTGAAGAGGGGTCTCGATTCGAAATGTGACCGATTCCTTCTCTCCAGAGATGCTGCCTGCCCTGCTGAGTTACTTCGGCATTTTGTGTCTACCTTCAATTTAAACCAACATCTGCAGTTCTTTCCAACACAAAGTCCATCTCGGCATGAGTTAATGACTTGCATAATGAAAATTGGAGTAGACGACAATAAAAGACATTCCTATTAGAGAAATCAACAGACCCTAAATTTAAGAGTTTTTCTCACTATAAATAACTTGGTCTGCAAGTAATTGCTGGATAGCAATGGTCTATCTCCTTGTGCTTTTCATGCACCATTTGTATCTTGCATGAAGTGAGACCAAGCCATGGATTGCACCTTTTTTTAAATGAGTCAAGTTCTATTGTGTCACTGACTGTATTTTGCACATTCCTTCCTCCTGTGCACTGATTCACCCCCCAGTTTTAACTCATTGAAAAAAGAATTGCATAAAAGCAACTTTGTGCTACTAAAAATTGATGTTTTAGTTCTCTTTTTCCTTCAGATAATGTACTTGTCATTGTTTTCTCCTTGTGGGATGAATTTTCTAGCTTTAATAATCATTCCTTTTAATTTTGTCTGTTCATATTGAGCCATGGTCATGTTAAATGATAGGACAGGCTTGAGGCACCAAATGGCCTTCTGCTTCTATTTTCTTATGGTCTTAGTTTTTTCTCTCCCACCATTGTCCTCTGCTTCTTGTCCCCTGACCTCCCTCTACCGAAATTTACCTTCACCATTCTTTACTTCACCTTCCATGCCAATTCCCATTGGCCTTTTGTTCCTTGCCCACTCCTTTTCTCAGTCAATTTTCCTCTTACCCGTGCTTGTTCTCTTTTCTTAGCTATAATAATCAAACAGCTTTCTAATCTGGGTGTGGATTTACCGTCTGATTTACTGCATTGAAAATTAAACGTGAAAGCCAAGTTCTATACTGTTTCAAATGCACATACCCAAAGAGGGTATGTCTGTAAGCAGTCTGGTTCAAGGTTGTGACATCACTATCATAATGCTACAATAACTCTGCATGACTGCATTATGATTTGATGGGAATGACACTGCTTGATGCCCACTAATGCCTTCGTTTGTAGCAGATAGATGAATTATAATTTTTCCATGGTACATGCATGGATTTATCTGTAGTTTTTTTATTTTGTTGGAATTTGACAGTATGCCAGTCAATCAATGGTGTTGAATCTGACAGCATGTCAGAACAAATGATGAAAATGTCCAATCTCTCTGGTCAAGGGAAATCGTGGGTTTACATTCATAAACATTTGCTCGGAATGTAAAAATGGCTTTGGGGAAACTTGATTGGAAAGCAATATTTGCTGCAGAATGGGCTGCACAGTGGCACAGCGGTAGAGTTACTGCCTGACAGCGGTAGAGTTACTGCCTGACCAGAGACCCAAGTTAGATCCCGTCTACGGGTGCTGTCTGTTTGGAGTTTGTACGCTCTCCCTGTGACCTTGTGGGTTTTCTCTGAGATTTTTTTGTTTCCTCCCACACTTAAGGCGTACAGGTTTGTAGGTTAATTGGCTTGGTGTATAGGTAAATTGTCCCGTGTGTATCGGATAATGCTAGTGTACAGTGGGCTGAAGGGCCTGTTTCCATGCTGTATCTCTAAAACGCAATTGTGTAAGTTTGGGCTCATCTTTACTTTTATTTGTTAGAACTTAAAATCTGGTTTTGTGCAGCAATTAATACAATTATTTGTTTTCCTCATTTTAAGGAGATTAAGTATTGACATCTTGTATTTAGTTGGGGAAACTTAAGATACCTCACACTTTTAGCATGTACAAAACAGTTAGTAACAACAATGCCCAGAAGGAAAATAGTTTGAGGGAATAATGAAAATAGTGAAGATTTATTTAAAGTTCTGCCAAGTGGGAAGTATTATGGCATGATTACTGTGTGAGGAAAGAGTCTTTAATAAGCCACTTTTCTAATGCTTTCTAATTTTCCATATAGAATTGATTAAATTATTTTATGGTAACTGTTATATCTTGATCACAGACTTTCTCCATTCCAACTTTATCAGAATGTTACCTTATATGCTTGATAAAATACCCACAAATCTCTTAGAGTGCAATAAGTATATAATTCAAGGAGGAGTTGCCCTACAAGGTATTGTGTGGGATAAGTCTGAGTTTACAAGAATAAGGCATTTTCTGCAGCTCTATTTCAACCACGACATCATCATTGTGTTCTCTCCAACCATCCTCATTAACCTATCAACTAAATGACTTTTTAAACTACTTGGCACCAGCACCACAACAACCCTAACATTGCCCTATCTGAGATTCCTTTGTTACAAGCATCCCTCCCACACCCTCTGACTTACAGCTAACTTATTTTCTAGCAGACAAAGTTTTTGGCATAAAATATTAACCTTTTCTCTTTCTGAAAATGCCAACTGACCAGCTGAATATTTCCAAAAATGTTTCAGATTTAGAGAATCTGCAGTTTAGTTCCATCAATCATGGAATTCAATTTACTCAGTGACAGTGCTGCTCTAGTCCACCAGGGTCCCAGAATTCCAAAAGATTGTGACCATTTAATGAAGGAATATATTATCTTAAATTTAAATGAGATTGCATCTCTTAGTGTGAGACGTTTCCTCTGGAGCACCTGCTCCATGAAGAACTGAAAATCTTGATTCAATATCAATTCAGTCTTGTAAACTTAGATTATCCTATTCAATAACTTGTGGGACAATTCGTTCTAGGAATCAAATCTAATGAATCTGTAGTTCTTTCTTTGACACGCATATCCATCCTTCTGCATTGACATAAAAATTGCAGCGCAGTGGTTTTCTCAGCACTGTAATTGCAACAAGATTTCAGAATTTTTTAAAAATTCCAGTATAGATGATATTTTCTCATTTTCAAGCTACAACAACCAATTAATAATAACGAATATGCATTCTAGATATAATTCCCAAAGGACACTTAAGGCACATTGCAGACTCCTGGAGCCGACATTGAATTCTCTAACTTACATATTGTCAGAATTGGCCATATTTTGTAGCAAGTCAAATCTGTGACATTGGCTTTAATTTCTCCTCTGCAATAGCACACCATGACCTATTATTTATGATGTTGCACACTTTCACCCTTTAGCTGCCCCATTAACAATTTGTCCGTGCAGCAATCTCGGTTTGACCCTATCACAGCTATTCCTTTTGTCTTATCTTTCTCCAACTTTAACAATTTTTTTGCTCTCTCTCCCCAGTTCTAATGAACAGTCTTTGGCCTGAACCATTAATGCTCTTTCCATTGATGTGGCCTATTTCCAGCACTTTTTGTTTTTGTCTACGATTGATGGATATTCAAACTGGCAGGGAATTGTGCAAAGTGGCAATTGGGCAGGATTGTGGACTACGGATAGAAAATTGTGTTGTTGAATAGCAAAATATGCTTGAGCTGCTGACAACTTTTCAATTTTCACCCGCTGAGTTTCTCCTACATTTTTGTGGTTCCATAGATGCTGCCTCACCAGCTGAGTTTCTCCAGCATTTTTTTCTACCTTCGATTTTCCAGCATCTGCAGTTCCTTCTTAAACAACTTTTCAATTTAAATTGGCCTGTTGAATACAAAGTAAAAAATGATTGTCACTTGTGCGATCATACTTTATTAAATAACGTAACATGCAGCCTTCCGTATTTATAGCTTGCACTTGTTATTGCGAATGAAACACTCTAGCTCCTAACTCCCATCTCCCCATCTAACACACATGGTCTTCGTTAATATTTTTTTCTATTACATGTGATTTCTTAGGAATGCAATTATTGTATTAGCATTGTAGCTACTCGAGAAAAGATTCACTAGGTGGACTGATTAGAGAGTTGTCATATCATGAATAACTAAAATCATAAACTTTATTCTGTGGAGTTGAAAAGAATGAGGAGTAATTTTTTCAAACATAAGTCCCAAAGGAGGCATGATAAGCTAGATGTTCCACTGGTGGGAGATTCCTGATTGGGAGGACATTGTTACAAGATAAGGGAGTAGTGATTTTAAAACTAATATGAATAGGATTTTCTTCTCTGTATGGTGAATCTCTGGAAATCTCTATCCAGGCTATAGCATGGGAGGCATTTGAAGAGGTAGATTAATTTAGAAAATATGGGGAAATTGAGAGCAATGTGGAACTATCACACGCTGAGTTGAGGCAATGGGGAGATGGCATAGAAACATAAACATAGAAAATAGGTGCAGGAGTAGGCCATTCGGCCCTTCAAGCCTGCACCGCCATTCAATATGATCATGGCTGATCATCCAACTCCGTATCCCGTACCTGTCTTCTCTCTCCATACCCCCTGATCCCTTTGGCCACAAGGGCCACATTCCTTTAGCCACAAGGGCATGTTCATATTCAACAGTGAGGCAGTCTTGAGCGACTAGGTAGCCAATTCATGCTTTTGCTTTGTATTCTTGTGAATGGATTGAAGTTGTGTTAAAATACTAGCAATATAGCTTGTTCCCATTTACTCTGTTTCCAGCTGCCTTTGAAAGATGCTATGGAATGCATTATCTGCTTAGGGCAACAGTTTGTAGCTCAAACACTGGGGCAAGGGACAAGATTTAATTCAAGTTTTAAGATTATTTTATTGGTTCTAGTTTAGTGTTGTAGTTGAGTGGCATGCTTAAAATGTTGGACTCTATATTTATCCGTGGTGTATTGGTTTACTATTGTCCTATTTACCAACACACAGTGAACAACTTTAATTTGCATGCTATAAGCTATGCAAGAGTTGGCCATACGTGCATGATTCAAGCAGAGCTTGGGTAAATTTAGTAGGAGGGTTGGTAACTACGTCAATGGAATAATCCTATTCAATCCAATGGAATAAGTACTTCCAATGCCTTGGCAAACTCTTTGGTGCTTTTTCTGCTACATTTGTTGGTCTAACCATTTTGTGAAAAATGATGAGAAGTAGTCTTCTAATCAACTTTTATTCATCGCACATGGGCATATATCTGCTCACATGATGTAACTGTTTCCTGAGAATAATTCTACAGATAAGTTACACATTCTATATTCCATACCCAAAATCTTGGCTTATTTGTAATAAAATGTTTACCTTTAAGGCGATTTATAGTATTAAGTTAAGGCATAGCTGGTTATCAATAAATGACATTAAAAGTAATTGCAACAGAAATACTGCTGTGTAAGATGGATAAAAAAAATCTGAATATCTGAAATGGTATTTTCTTTTCTTAGAGTTCCTAGTCTTCCATCATGAATCCTGTTTATAGCCCCGTTCAACCTGGGACTCCTTACGGCAATCCTAAGAATATGGCTTACACGGGTAAGTCTGCTTTACTCGAACTGCATTGATATTTATCTATGTGCACGATTTAAGGAGACATCAATTGGGCCTGTCAGCCCATGTCTACTCCGTCATTCGATCATGGCTGATCTATCTCTCCCTTCTAACCCCATCTCCTGCCTTTTCCCCATAACCTCTGACACCTGTACTAAACAAGAATCTATCTATCCCTGCCTTAAATATATCCACTGACTTTGCCTCCACAGCCTTCTGTGGTAAAGAATTCCACAGATTCACCACCCCCTGACTAAAGAAGCTCCTCATCTCCTTCCTTGAAGAACATTCTTTAATTCTGAGGCTATGACCTCTAGTCCTAAACTCTCCTGCTAGTGGAAACATCCTCTCCACATCCACTCAATCCAAGCCTTTTACTATTCTGTATGTTTCAATGAGGTCCCTCATCCTGATTCTTCTAAACTCCAGCGAATATAGGCCCAGTGCAGTCAAGAATAAGAACAATACGAATAAGTTGAAGTTTATTGGCCAAGTATTCACAGACAAGGCATTTGCCTTGGTGCTCCACCTGCAAGTGACAACATGACATACAGTGATAGTTAGCAATGACATACAAAACATTAAACATTAATAATAAAACATTATCAATTAAATATGTGAATTAAATAAAATACCAGAGCAAAATGACGCTACAGATTTTTGGTCATTCAGTAGAGCTGCTACTCGTGGGGGAAAAAGGCTGTTTTTATGTCTGGCTGCAGCAGTTTTGACAGTCGACTTCCAGAGGGAAGTGATTCAAAGCGTTTGTGGCCAGGGTGAGAGGGGTCAGAGATTATCTTACCCGCTCGCTTCCTGGCCCTTGCAGTGTACAATTCGTCAATGGAGGGAAGGTTGTAGCCAATAACCTTCTCAGCTGATTCGCTGCAGCCTCCCGATGTCGTGCTTGGTGGCTGAGCCAAACCAGACCATGATGGAGAAGGTGAGGACAGACTATACAATGGCCGTGTAGGATTGGACCATCATTGCCTGTGGCAGATTGTGCTTCCTCAGCTGCTGCAGGAAGTACATCCATTGTTGTGCCTTTTTGACTGGGGAGTCGATGGTGGCCCCTCATTTAAGGTCCTTGGAGATGATGGTTCCCAGGAACTTAAAAGACTCCACAGATGTGCCTGTGGTGTTGTTGATGGTGAGTGGGGTGAGGGGAGGGGGAGCTCTCCTAAAGTCTACAATCGCTCAGATGTGCTAAAGCAAAAGGTTTTTAAATCATTTTTCATTTAGGATATACAGGGACATTATATTCTGTCCTTGAGCCAGATAAATGTCTCAAAGATTTATATTTTAACAGGTACTTGGATTGTTTAAATAATGGACAGTGATCTGAATTTGAAGTTCAATTAATCTTGCAACTTGGAAAAAGTAGGTAATTGTAAGTTTAATTTCAAAAGCTGTTTTTGTTGACAGTAATAAAAAAGCTATATAGAAATAGTTTTGAAGCCAGTGAAAGGAAGTTGGGTTATGTCTGAAGAAGAATCTCGACCCAAAACATCACCCATTCCTTCTCTCCGGAGATGCTGCCTGTCCCGCTGAGTTACTCCAGCTTTTTGTGTGTATCATCGGATTAAACCAGCATCTGCAGTTCCATCTTGCACAATGACCTATAGGTTATCTAGCTGCACTGTTTATTGTTCATTCATCTTGTTCATTGTGTTATAATTCTGGGCTTATGTATTCAAGAATAAGATCTGTGTTTGTTTATAGATATAATGTAACAAACACGGATCTTCTGTAATTCTTAAACATTCGATTCCAACTGGTTACAAGCATTTAGATCAGTTCTCAAAACCATGAGCGATCGCATGCAGTCCAAATCAAACTAATTAAATAGAAAACGTAGGTGGCGTACTATTTGCAGGGACCCCAATGTTACAGCCGTTTGGGTTTTAGATATTTGTCCCTACAGAATTCACAAATCATTACCCCAAAATTTGAGATATGGCATGATATATGCTTACAGATTTTGTTATAGAGGAAAAAGGTAGGTTAATCAAGACTTTTTTTGTTTTTGTTTTTGTTTTTTTCCCCCAACATTCCTTGACTCGTGTGCAGATGACACGTCGTCTTGCTATGGGAAAATCCCAATGCCTCTCTTCTCCCTGTCCAGACTTAAGAACGGCTTCTTCCTCACTCCTATCCAACTCCTGAACCAATCATCTCTTTCACGCCCCTTTCCTGGAGGTGCTGCCAGGTTCTTGTACTCTCAGCGCTACATTATTATTTATGCTATTGTACTTTTTGCTTTGCTTGGTCTTTGCATTACAATTTCCATCATTCTGTTTTGCATCATTGTTTTTATCATTACTGTGAGCTTCACATGAACAAATAATTTCATTGTATCCTGGTGTATGAGAGAATAGTAATCTGTTAGATGTTCTAACATTTGTAGTTTTGTATGGCTGAAGCAAAATATGCTAAGAGAAAGGACCATTAACTAATTTTGTGAAAGCAGGTCGACAGAAGAATTAGATTCTCTCCCCCATTCAAATTGAAATGAAGAAGAATTCAATCATGGCAAAATGTTTTTTGACATAATGATATGCTAGAGGTCCTTCTGCATTTTGTGATCTGTATTAAATTTTATGCCACAAGCCTGTTCATTAAAATGCTCAACATGCAGTAATTAGATTTTTTATCTTAATTGGGGTTGTGGTTTCATAATAACATAAGAATAAATCTCAAATCCAGTGCCAAAAATTCAAGTGATCTTTTCTGGGGTGTTCTTTAGAGGCCCAACGGTTTTATCTGATAAATGGATAGATGGTTAAGTTGATCCAGGATACAGTACCCATTTGCTTTTCAGTTGATCTCATAAAAAGAGCAAAATGTTATGTTTGGCATTGGACAATTTAAAATGTTAAGCAAGCCTCCTGACTTCTGGAATGTGGAACTTGTAAATGCAATATGGAAATTTATATACTATGGTTGTACTATGCTAATACATGGATGTACAATGCAGGCCCAATTTATTGTGAGCCTTCTGTGTGAAGGATTTTTTAATTATATGTCAATGAATGTTAGCAATTATATCCGTCCCTTGTGGTGCTCTGTGTGGAAAGTTGGTTCCTTGATGCTCCCCCGAGAAGTTGAGCCCTTCTGATGTTCCACAAAGTTAGCAACCCCCTGCCCCCCACCCCCACCATCATGATTCATATGGGAAATCAAATCCGTTTATTTATAGATAAACATTTTAGGACAAAAGAAAATTATAGCTGATGCTTTGCAATATTTCATACCCCTATCTTCCATTGTTTATTTAGACCTAAATAACCAGATCTATAGATTTAGCAGTGAAATGATTGTTTAAATTTGTTTACGACAGTGACATAATTAATAAGAGGGCTTAATTGCAAGGATTGTATTCAAATGGCACCTGTGGCCTTGGGGTGATCTGAAGTTTCATAAATAAAAAGTAGACTTGCATAGAAGGCTGCTTTTGCACATTTTCATCATGTGAGATTGCATCAGTAAAATGTGTAATTGAAAATGTTCTGGAAATATTCTATTCGTGAACTATTTGAAAAGAGAAATCAATGATTGTCAATACCCTTCCGTCACCACTGAACACTGCTGATAGATTTGTATTGGGTGCATTGTGCTTATTTCAAATTCCTTTGAAGGCGGTAAAAGCTGCAGAGGTAGTTTCTCTGGTTATTGTTTTCACAGCCAAGGTTATCACCATCTCTGTCGTTATTTCTCATTCACCTCTATTGTTATTGTTTAGTTTATTGTGCAGTGAAAAGCTTTTGTTGCGTGCTAAATATCTCTAAGGAAAATTATACTGGTATTTTTGGCAATGTTGGAATAAATTAATGAAATTGCCTATTGACTAATTTTTTTCCCTGCCTGTGTTACCCTTGTATAGTATTTCCAAAATGGAAACTAAGCTCCTTTCATAATTTATTTGCTGCAGATTATTACATAACCCCAAAGCAACCAAAAGAATTTAAATTGTTTCCAGGTATAATTTTGAAAAAGTAATTGCATAATTATATTTTAGTCCCAGCTGTCAAATGCACTATCCATTTTCTTTTAATTTGCAACCTTCTCTCCCTCACTTACTCCAATGCTGCTACTTTGAACACCATCTCTTCCATTGACTGAGTTCTTGCTACCCATATACGTCCTCCTAGCTGCTCAGTCTTTAAGCGAGTGAAACATGCTGGAATAGAATGGAAGAATATGAATGTAGCGGCCACCCATGGCGCTAACACAGTTACAAAGTATGCCGGCTCCTCCATTGCTCTCCCTCCCCCCACATGAACAGAAGCCACAGAAAAGTAGCATTATACAGTGGACAGACTACATCAACCACGATGACAAGATGAAGATAGACACAAAAAGCTGGAGTAACTCAGCAGGACAGGCAGCATTTCTGGAGAGAAGGAATGGGTGACATTTCAAGTCAAGACCCTTCTTCAGACTGGTTAGGGATAAGGGAAACTAGAGAAAGACGGAGAAGTGGAGAGAGGAAATAGGCCATTGTAAGCTGTTTGTAGGGTGAAAATTAAATGGTAGTGTAACTTGCGTTGGGGAGAGAGAGAGAGGGGGAATGCCGGGGCTACCTGAAGTGAGAGAAATCAATATTCATACCACTGGGCTGTAAGCTGTGCAAGTGAAATATGAGATGCTTTTTCTCCAATTTCCAATGGTGGAGACAGAGGACAGAAAGTTATGTGTAGGAATGGGAAGGAGAATCAGTGTCTAGCAACCGGGAGATCAGGTTGGTACACATGGGCTGAGCTGCAGGGTACCGAGGAGACACTAATGAGGGCCTTATCTATGGTGGAGAAGGGAATCCCTGTTCCCTAAAGAATGAAGACATCTCTGATCTTCCACCTCAATTTGGGTGCAGATGCAGCGTAGACGGAGGAATTGGGATAGAGTCTATGCAGGAAGCAGGGTGAGAAGAGGTGTAGTTGAGATAGTTGTGGGAGTCAGTGGGTTGTAATAGATGCCAGTCAATAGTCTATTTCTTGTGATGGAGACTAAGACCAAGAGAGGGGAGGGAGATACCAGAGATTGGTGGTGAAGTTGATGAAGTCCATGAGTTCTGCATGGGTGCAGGAGTTAGCACCGATGCAGTCATCAATGTAATAATGGAGATAGAGCCAGTGTACGCCTGGAACAGGGATTGTTCAACGTATCCTACAAAGAGGCAGGCATAGCTGGGGCCCATGCGGATGCCCATAGCTACGCCTTGGGCTTGAAGGAAGTGGGAGGAGTGAAAGGAGAAGTTGTTGAGGGTGAGGACCAGCAGCGTAGAATGGTAGTAGAGGGAAACTGGATGGTTCTGTGGTCGAGGAAGAAACCGAGGACTTTAAGGCCTTCCTGGTGGGGGATGGAGGTGTAGAGTGACTGAACGTCCAAAGTAAAGATGAGGGAGTGGGGGTTTGGAAAACTGGAAGTCATTAAAAAGACGAAGGGCATGTGAGGTAGCTTGGACATAGGTCGGGAGTGATTGGACCAGGGGGAATAGGATGGAGTCGAGGTACGTGGAAATCATTTCTGTGGGACAAGAGCAGGCAGAAACAATGGGTCTGCCAGGGCAGTTGTGCTTGTGGATTTTGGGGAGAAGGTAAAAACGGGCTGTGCGGGGCTGGGAAACGATAAGGTTGGAGACTGGAAAGCAGATAGCCAGAAGTGATGAAATCAGTAATGGTGTTTGAGATTAAGGTCTGGTGTTCATCTGTGGGATCATGGTCCAAGGATAAGTAGGAGGAGGTGTCTGAGAGTTGTCGCCTGGCCTCAGCCCGGTAGAGGTCAGCGTGCCAGACTACCACGGCACCTCCCTGGTCGGTGGGTTTGTTTATAACGTCAGGCTTGCTGCAGAGTGAGCGGAGGGCTGTGCGTTCAGAGGGGGGTGAAGTTGGAGTAGGTAAGTGGAGTGGGAAAGTTGAGGCGGTTGATGTCATGCCGGCAGTTAGAAATTGATGTTTAGAGAAGGTAGAAGGCCATTCTGGGGAGTCCCAAGAGGAGGGGGACTGGTGGAGAAGGGAGAAGGGGTCATCACTGGGTGATGAGGACTCCTTCCCGTAGAAAAAGGCGCGGAGGCGACGGAAGAAAAGAAAATGATAAGATGCCTGACTAAGCTAGTACTGTGTTAGACCCATATCTGTGTATACCGTTTCTATCCATGAAACTGTCCAAATATATTTTACATTTTATATTTGCATGCTCATCTGCATGGCGGTGCCAATGACTAAAAGGCATTTGTTTAGTGAAAATGGAGGTAAATGGCGTGACAACTAATGCTCCAGTGAGATATAGATGGCTGAAGTAAATTTGGTCTTCACGGAATTATTGATGTGATTGTTGGAGGGAAATGGATCTTAGAAGGAGGATTTAACTCCTTACTGAACTCTGGAACAGCAAGAAAACCTGGGGTTACAGTAGGAAATAGGACAGATTCCCATGGAAATATCTGAGTCTTGAAGAATAAACTGAAATTTGAAGTCTGATTGAAATTGATCATGTACCTATAATTGTAGAGGGTAGTGAGTACTTGTAGTTTGTCTTTGCATGTATAGTTCAAATAAAGCTAGGTATATTTCTCACCTGTTAGTATTGTTTCCGTGCTGTGTGCATATTTGGCACAACATTTTGCTATTGTTAACAGAACTCTTGCATCTATCTATTTCCTGCACTTCTGATCTCTCTCTCTGCTCTTCTCTGCACTCAACATTGCAATTTTTCACATTCAACGCAACTCCACTCTCCCATTCTATTTTTAGCATTCCAAAAGAGCTAATTATGACTGTCGTTCCACATTTTCTATTCACTCCCCTTTCAATGCTTCACTCTGCAAATGTATGAAATGCAGCACCTGCCCTTTTTCTTTATCTATTTCACCATAGAAAGAGCCAGGTGAACCAATGATTCTCTTGTACTGTGCAGTTTGGTTGACTCGTCATTTGGTCAGCTGTATGTAGTAGAAACTGAATGCAGATTGGATGATTGTTTTGCAGAACATATCTGTGTGTGGTCTCCTGCATTATTCTAATGATATACACTGTAAATTTGAGGAGCCACGGCTCAGCTTCCATCTGAGTACATTGTAGTTTGCTGGATTTGATTTCACAATTTCGGATAATTCTCCTCCTCTGAATCAGAATAATTCTGAATAGCTCTGCTATAGGTTATCCCTCTGAGATTATTAATATTTACTCTCCATAGACAGACCCTGACCTGCTAGATTGTTCCTTGCAGCTGTCACTTAAATTCACAGGTTTTACTTCCTCTGTTTCCCTCTAATTGCCCCCATTAATGGAACAACCAGATGAGTTCTTCAAGGGTTGATTGCTGTGGCAACACACAAGGGACTGCAGGTGCTGGAGTCGGGATCAAAAAACAAACTTGATGTACTCAGTGGGTCAGGCAGCTTCTGTGGAGGGAAATGGACAGTCAACTTCAGCAGTCTAAACTCTTATCTGGGTTGATGAAGTGTCACGCCCAGAAACATTGACTGCCTATTTCGCTGCACAAATGTTGTCTGACCCGACTTCTAACAGCATTTTATCACTATGGCAATCCTGGATTCTCAGTATTGACAAGGCACTAAGTCCTTGGTATCCATGAGGGATGGAACTGCAAACTTCCTGCAAGTAATAACAAACAACCTTACTCCTGCTTAGTATCCCCTCCTTAGTATCCACGAATAAATATGTGTCATTAATATTTTATGCATAATATGCAATAAGGATAAAAAATTAAATGTTTTAAATGGGAATGAATGAAATTGGCTAACCAAGTCCTTCCATTGAATACCAGCGACCCCATGTTTTGGCTGCTGCATTTTAGCATCCGTCCATCTACGAGAGAGAGTGCTGGTTTGACGTTTTCCCGATTGGAGAAGGGAATGTTTCAGGTTATTGCATTTTCTGCTGTGGCTGACGAGCCCTTTCCTTAACAGGCAGACCCCTCCACAGGTAAAGCAGTCTCTGTTACCTCTGTTGGATTGGGAGTATGTTACTGTCGCCGCTGACCATTTTGTGGCATTGGCACGTGGCCTCCAGGTTCTTGACCCGCAAACTATTGTGGTGCTTCATGTGTGCCTGGAGGTTTTTTCTCAATCTCACCCTGTCCTCAGCAGCTGCTTCCCAGTTCAAGGTGCTAATGTTAGAATCTGTCATATCTCTTTTAATATCCTTGTAACGAAGATTATGTTTCCTCTTGGCCTCCGTGCATTGGCAACCTCCTCATATAGCACAACTTAGGGGATGCATCCATTTTCCATCCTGTGTATATTTCCAAGCCAGCAGAGGCTCTTCTGCTTGAGCTTTTTGGGAAATGAAGTCCTCATAGAATTCATGTCACAACCCAAGCTTTTAAGATAAAGAATAAAATTAGCTCTCATGGAATTTGAAATCTTTTTCAACTCGTGTTTCTAGATGCATGAGCAAATGATGCGGCTTTGCGTTCAGAATAGGAACCCAACCTTCTGAAACATTAAAATTCTTTCACTTTGTGCAATCAAGGCTTGACCTAAGATTTCAACAATTTTATTTGCAGATATCTGCTATCAGGAGATTTATGTTCAAATATCTTAGTGGTTTTCCATCTGTAAAAAACAATGGCATCCAGAAAACACCCGTATTTCACTTCAAAAAATATAAATATTTGAAGGCTTGCTCTGTCAATACAAAACATGCTGTTTTAAAAGACAATTCAAACATTGCAATTTCACTGCTTTTATGGACTATTAGTTTTGATGTTGTTATATATTTTGGATGTTATGGAAGTCTACTGTTATGGCTGAGACAAATCCTTATTTGTGTATCCTTATTTGGCAAATGTTGACTTTTCTGCCCAAGTATGGAACGTATGTCCAGGAATACTTGACATGATGTATACCTCTTTCAACCCTAACCGTTTGAGTTAGAATTCAGTCTTTAGCTGAGGCATGGTTTTATGGGATACCAGTAGGTTAGGATACCAGTAAAGGTTAATCGCAGTTGCGGAAATATTTTTAAATTATTTCTAAACAAACGCATATTTTGCAATCTTGGCTTTGTATCATGCGAACATTTGATAGGTGCTTTAGATTTGACCCACTTGTTTTCCTAGTTTTGTCGTCCTTGGTTTTTTGACTGAATCCTAGATTGTGTATCGTATATGGTTAATTGCTAATTTAGGCTTTCTCTGATGCAGAGTTATTGAATACATTTTGCGTACTGAATTTTGAAATAAGCACACTTGAAATAGAATTATTTTAAAGACTATTTATATCTGTACTCGTGAGACTTTTAGATGAGGTGGTCATTTTAATTAGTTTTGTTAATAGATTTTTAATATAATCATTTTTATTGTAAATTTCTTTCTGATCCACATCTGTTTAGATGAAGTGAATCAAAGCTTCTGGTTACCACCATCTATTATTCTTTGAAAACTGGAAACGTGAACTTTGTACTTGTAATTTTTGTGTTCTGAAATTGGGTTGCAGTTATGAATTTGTCTTTTAGTGTGGAATAGTGAATTTTTGGTCATCGTGCAGCTTGATCTTTGGAGTAGTCATGGGCAGGAAGAGGCAAGGGAGGATAGATTGGGCAGTAGCTTCCAAAGACCGATGGATTGATTTTCTAAGAGCTATTGTTAAAAAGGCAGAGATGTATATCATCAGTTATGATGCAGACCAGAAGGCAAGTAAAAATTCAAACATTCCCATTGTAATGTGGAAATATGGAGTTGACCATCTGTTCTCAGTGGTGTTCAGCACAAGCAGAATCCTTTTGGCCCACCATGTCCACGCCACGCAAGTACCCCATCTGTACTGATCACATTCATCATCACTTGGCTGAGCTTTTGGTGCCTTGGGATTCAAGTGGTTGTCCATAATATCAGCAAGCCGAAAGAACTAGACATTGACTTCAGGAAATGGGGTAGTGTAAACACCCCAGTTATCATCAATGGTGCTGAAGTGGAGAGGGACGAAAGCTTCAAGGTGCAGACGTAAATATCAGCATCAATTTGACCTTGATGTTATGGCCAAGAAAGCACAACAATGCCTACACTTCCTTTCAAGATAAAGGAAGTTTGTTCGGCATGTCTCTAGCGACTCTTAACTATTTCTATACATGCACCGTAGAAAGCATCCTATGGGTATGTAGCTTGGTTTGTCATCAGCTCTGCCCAAGAAATTGCACAGAATTGTCGATAAAGCTGAGTCTGTTACTCAGACCAGCGCCTCTTTCCCATGAATCCACCTACACCAGGCTGCCTCGGAAAAGCAGCCAACATAATCAAGAACTGCTGACATTTGCTGCTCAATGACTGCTTACATTTACTAATCGAGGACTGCTCAAATTTGCTGCTCATCCCCTCCCGTTAGGCAAAAGTGTGAAAGAATGTACCATCAGATTCAGACACAGCTTCTTCCCTGCTGTTATCAGATTACTAAATGGATTTCCATGAACTAAGGGTGTGATCCAGATAGCTCAACCTACGTCATTGAGGCCCTTGCATTTCTTTAATCTGAATTTTCTCTGTAGTTTTAAGAGTCAAGAGTGTTTTATTGTCATATGGCCCAGATCGAACAATGAAATTCTTACTTGCTGCAGCACAACAGAATATGTAATCATTGTACATAACGAGAGAAAACAAGTTCAGTGTGTGTATATGCACACATACTTTATAATTGAGTTATAACACTAATGCTCTTGCACTGTATTCTGCACTTTGGTTAATTTTCTCTTTGCACTACCCGTCATAATTTCATATGGTTTGATTGTACTAGTGCATGACCTGATTTCACTGGGTAGCATATAAAAGTTTTTCACTTTCTTTGTATACATAATAATAAACCATTACCAATTGCTTAAATGCTGCGATACCGTCACTACTCCATCAGGTAGTGGATTGCTGATTCCATCCACCCTCACGGTGAAAAGATATTCCTCAAATCTCCTTTAAACTCCGAACTCTTATCTTAAGCATACGTCCTCTGGTTTTAATAACTCTGCAATGGAAAAAGCTGCAAGAATGACTGCTAGGAAGATGAGCAGGCCTGGGGCAATAATACATCTTTATGTAACCCAGAGGACATTTTAAAAGATTTCAACAGATTGGATTCAAATCCCTTGGATGGTTAGGAAAGGAGAGGTTGGAAACAACTATGCTAATTGCGTTATAAACATTTGTTATTCGGTATTTTGGCAGGTTATCATGAACACCATCCTTTGAGTCAAGTTAGAAGATACCTGGAGCCAGTTAACCATTGGCACTCCCATGACCATGTGGTCATTTCAGTTAGATTGGAAAGATGTTCACATCAAAGGTCATGCAAGCAACTGACTGTTGAATGGACCTCTCATTTTGTGAGATCCATCATGAATATTCAAAGCATCATAAACAGGCAGAAATAGTGCAAAAACAATTTAACTAATTCCCTTCAGGGCATTGTGACTCATACGGATGTTCACTCTCCAAGAGAAGCTGTCTAACAAATCTACATCTGTCATTGAAGATATGGAAGAGTTTTAAGTGGCTTCTGTGTCACCCACTACCACAAAAATTGAAGAGAATGATTTCAGCACCTTCAATGCATATGGCAAAACAACATTTCAAGCCAGCATGAGAAAGTATCATATTAAAGTGTTGGAATAAATCTAAACATTTTTACTGAATTAATTGTTTTCTATACTTGTAAACAGTCATGGTTATTTCACAGGGTATTGTACAATTCATATTTTGTACAAAGCATGTTAAAGTGATTTTCAGTGTACTCTATAGGAGCACAAAGTCAGCTGCAATGTTTGTGAGACAAAAGTGGTAATATGAGCCTATTCTAGTGTTCATAAAACAAGTAATTTGCATCAGAATCAATTTGAATGTTAATTAGTCCATTTCTGTTGTGTTGCAATTTATATAGTTTTCTAACCTCATCACTGCTTGTGTAGCTCGGCATTGTATTCTATGTCTATAATTTGGCATTCTCAACTTTATTGAACATTCAAAATGAACTTTAATCATGATCAGTGTTAAATTGAGATTAGTTCTCTTGCACAAAAGGACAATGTTTTGCCTACATAGAACTTTCAGTTTTGGATAATTTTCAACTTAGTTTCTGGTGGCAATTGGATGTGGGCACTCAATGTGTGTTTGCAGCAGGTTTGTTTCCAGTATCTCAAGTTATTTGTTGCAAGTGTTAATGTGCTGAGAATGCAAAAACAGTTTATAAAAAGAGGGTGTATGTGGAAGTAATTGACTTTGTTCTACAAACTTAGTAATTAGCATGCGTGCAGAAGTGGTTACTATGGCGATCTTGGGCAATCCCTCTGAGTCCAGGATAGCTATTCTTTAACCTTATCAACCCCCCCCCCCCCCCCCCCCCCCCCCCCCCCACCCTTAATGTGGTTCGACGGCCTCTACATTGGATGAAGGAAATTCTTGATGGGATGGTAAAGTAATGTAGAGGTGGTGTGCTGCTCCTGCCATTTTAGGTGGACTTTTACATGGTCTCTACAAAGGGATATGGTTCTCTGTGCCATCCCAAATTCTTTTCGTCATTTTGAATGGTCATTGATCATTTATTCACTCATTAATTGGTGTGGATTCCACACGTGTTCAAGGAGTCTTTAAGAACATTGTAAAGGAAACTAGACGTCGTTCATAGTCCTTTAACTAAGTCTTTATTCAGACACTAATCACTCACGTTCCAGTACTAACCACAGCTGGTCTACACACGTACTGGAACCTAACAGGGAGGGAACATGCAGATACTACAGTTATACTATAGAATGTGGGAGGGACAATATGCTAATGAGGTAGTTACATATATGGTTGCATGCATAACCATCTACATCCCTTCCCGTAAGATAAACAGCAGCAGCAGGTAATTATACAGACCTGCACATAATAACAATAATAGTAAGTGAACATCCTAAAACCTAAGCATAATCACCATACCGATCAGGGGCCCGCACAACTCTGCCAGAGCGGGTCCGTACAGCACCCTCACTCCCCTCCCCCAAAGACAAAGGCAGAGAAGAACGGGGGGATGGAACAGGCGGCAAAACAGGTAGGGGACTAGAAACAGGCGAACTGAGAGACGAACGAGAAGGGGAGGACGAAACGGGAGAACTGACAGGAGAAGGCCGTGGGGAAAACGCATCTGCAGGAGAACAGAACCCAGGAGGCACAGAAGTAGGTTGTACAGGCTCATGAACGACAGTAGGAGTACGTGGGACAGCCCGAGGAGGAGAGGCAGGCCAAGGAGGGGACATGTCCGGGAAAGGGATCGGGGGTGCAGGCTCACGAACAGCCAGCAGATGCTGGCGACTGCGACGGTACACAGTACCCTCGTAATCGACCAAATAGGACCGAGGGGAGTCAGCAAGCCCTACAACAGTGGCAAGCTTAGAAAACCCGGTGGGAGTCTGCATACGGACGACCTGCCCCGCGGAAAGGGAGGGCAGAGGGCGACAAGACTTGTCATGGGACCGGCGTTGGATCTCATGGCGGTGAGAGATGCGGCGGTGGACCACATCAGGGGGGCGAACCACAGGGATCAGCGACTGCTGAGAGATAGGCATAGGTGGCCGGAGGACACGAGACATGAGCCGTTGAGCAGGAGAACCCAAAACCCCATCTTGAGAAACATTACGCAAATTTAAAAGTCCTTGGTAGAAATCACAGTTAGACAAACGAGACTGCTCCAACAAAGTCTTAGCGCTGCGCACAGCACGTTCAGCCAGCCCGTTGCTCTGAGGAAATTCCGGGCTGCTAGTGTAGTGGGCAAAGTTCCACTTATCTCTGTTGCCTGTCTCGTTCGCCTCTCGCACCATGACTGACACGGAGCAAAGGTATGCTCAAATCGAGAAGGAGCTCCTGGCTGTGGTGTTTGCGTGTTCGAAGTTCCGGGACTTTCTCTATGGTGTACGGTTCACGGTCGAAACGGATCACCAGCCACTGGTGACAATATTGAATAAGCCCATCCATGCCGCCCCGGCCCGTTTGCAGCGGATGATGTTACAGCTGCAGCGATTTGAATTTGACATTGTGTACAGGAGGGGCATGGAAATGCATGTTGCCGATGCCCTGTCGCGGGCGCCCCTGTCCTCTTGTGCCCAGCATCCCACTTCTGACACCATGTAAAGGAAACTAGACGTCGTTCATAGTCCTTTAACTAAGTCTTTATTCAGACACTAATCACTCACGTTCCAGTACTAACCACAGCTGGTCTACACACGTACTGGAACCTAACAGGGAGGGAACATGCAGATACTACAGTTATACTATAGAATGTGGGAGGGACAATATGCTAATGAGGTAGTTACATATATGGTTGCATGCATAACCATCTACAAACATTATTCAAATTAGAACGGAGACGAGGAAACACCTTTTTTAGAACGGAGACGAGGAGATGAAACACATTTTCTCACAGAGTGGCGAGTCTGTGGAGTTCTCGGAGGGCGGCCGAGGCAGGTTCTATGGATGCTTTCAAGAGAGCTATATAGGGCTCTTAAAAAATAGTGGAGTCATGGGGATATGTGGAGAAGGCAAGAATGGGGTACTAAAGCGCATGTTTTGGGACTTTGGTGTCAGATGATTAAATGATAGTAAACAACAAAAACGAGCAGTATATGCACACTGGAGATCACTCCCACCACCCCCATCACTCTTCTTTCCCCTCATCCATCTCATGCCATATTCCAATTTTCCTCCCTCTTTCTGATCACCCATGCATCTTTCCACCTTTATCCTACCCTCCATCTTTACATTTCCTTAGCCTCTTTCCTTATCTGACACCCTTATGTCTCCTTTTCGCCTCCAGTCTTTGTCACTTGCTCCACCCATCTTCCAAACAAACTCCCCTTTGAATATGTAATGAGGCATAATGAGCATATTTGCTGATGGCACAAAAAAATGGTGGAGTCATAGATAATTAATAATAATAATAATATATTTTATTGTCATTGCACATAAGCGCAACGAGATTTGGTATGCAGCTTCAATCCGATGTCATAACATAAATAACTAATAAAATTTAGATTTAGATATCCCGATTGTTTGTTAGTGGGATAATTCACCTGGACAATTGGGCCGAGCTCTGGCTGATGGGAATTTAGTGTAGCCTTGCAGTGTAGCCAATGTATTTTTTGTTCATGAAGTCTTCTGCGGACAGTGGCCATTGACAAATCCACACCTGACTCCTGAAGAGTGTTTCTGATCTGTCGGACAGGTGTTTGAGGATTTTTCTTTATTATATTCTTCAGTCATCAGCCTGCCAGTCCCTTTGCAATTAGTAAGTTCACCAGTGCTCTCTTTCTTCTTAATGATGTTCCATCAGTTGATTCTGGTATGTCTAAGGTTTAGCTGATGTCTCTAACAGTTTTATTCGTGTTTCAGTCTCATAATGGCTTCTTTGACTTTCATTGGCACAACTTTAGTCCTCATTTTGATAAACAGCAATAAAAGCTTACATTGACGTCTGCATTGGTGCTGCCTCCTGCACCCATGCAGAACTCACTGACTTCATCCATTTCACCACTATCTTCCATCCGGCACTCAAATTCACCTGGACCATTTCCGACATCTCCCTACCGTTTGTTAGACATCACTTTCTCCATCGCAGGTAACAGGCTACTGACTGACATCTACTACAAACCCACTGACTCTGGACTACACTTCTTCCCACCTTGCTTCCTGTAAGGACTCTATCCCCCTACTCCTAATTCCTCCGTCTACTACGCCACATCTGCACCCAAGATAAGGTGCTTCAAACCAGGACATTGGAGATGTCCTCATTCTGTGGGGAATCCCCTCTACGTCTATAGATGAGGCTCTCATCAAGGTCTCCTCTTTATCCCGTAGCTCCGCACTCACTCTGCAGCCCTCCACTCGTAACAAGGACAGTCCCCCTTGTCCTCACCTTCCACCCTACCAGCCGTCACATACAACAGATAATCCTCCGACATTTTCGCCACCTCCAACGGGATCCCACCACTGGCCACATCTTCCCATTTCCTCCCCTTTCGGCTTTACGCAGAGACCGCTCCCTCTGTAACTCGTCAACTCGTCCCTTCCCACCCAAACCACCCCCTCCCCTTGTACTTTCCCTTGCAACCACAGGAAATGCTACACTTGTCGCTTAACCTCCCCCCTCGACTCCATCCAAGAACCCAAGCAGTCTTTCCAGGTGAGGCAAAGGTTCACCTGCACCTCCTCCAACCTCATCTATTGCTTCCGCTGTTCTAGTTATCAACTCCTCTACATCAGTGAGACCAAGCACAGGCTTGGCGATCGCTTTGCCCAACACCTCTGCTCGGTTCGCATTAACCAACCTGATCTCCCGGTGACTTCAACTCCCCCTCCCATTTCGAATCCGCCCTTTCTGTCCTAGGCCTCCTCCATGGCCAGAGTGAGTCCCACTGCAAATTGGAGGAACAGCACCTCATATTTCGCTTGGGTAGTTTACACCTCAGCGGTATGAACATTGACTTCTCCAATTTCAAGTAGTCCTTGCTTTCTCCCTCCTTCCCCTCCCATTCCCAGTTCTCCCACAGCATACCGTCTCCACCCCTTCATTTCTTCTTCCCAACACCCCCCACTCCCACATTAGTCTGAAGAATGGTCTCAACCCGAAACGTCATCTATTCCTTCGCTCCATATTTGCTGCCTCACCCGCTGAGTTTCTCCAGCATTTTTGTCTACCTTCGATTTTTCCAGCATCTGCAGTTCTTTCTTAAACGTTTCCAAAGGTGATGAAAATACTGGAGGAATGACTAGGTGCTGATAAATCTCTTATACCTGCAATACAGAGGCAATTAAACACATCTGAGCAATTACAAACACCTGTGAAGCCATGTGTCCCAAACATTATGGTGCCCAGAAATGGGGGGGACTATGTATAAACACAGCTGTAATTTCTACATGGTGAAATCAAAATATGTAAAAATACCCTTTAATAAAATCTGACAATGTGCACTTTAACCATCACTTTAATCAGATTTTAATAAAGGCCATTTTTTCCTATTACAAATCTGAAATTGTGGAGTACAGAGGCAAATAAATGATGGGTCTTTGTCCCAAACATTATCGAGGGCACTGTAGGTGGGTGCGGTAGTGAATTGGGCATTTAGGCCTTTATAGGCTGAAGCAGTAAGTATAGGAATTGAGATGCCTTGTTATTGTAGTACAAAATATTAATTAGATTATACATGGAGTATTGTGTACAATTCTAGTTGCCACACTACTGGATGCAGAAGTGATTCGCCAGCATGTAGCCTGGAATGTAGGGATGTAGTTATAAGGAGAGAACGAAAAGGCTGAATTTATTCTCACTGGAACATAGGAGGTTGAGTGATGGTTATAAAGGTTTTGAAAATTGAGAGGCACAGGGTATTCTTTTTTCCCCAGAGCAGGGGAGTTTAAAACTAGAGGGCACGGACTCGAGTTGAGAGAGGAGCAGAGTAAATAGCAAGAATTTTGTGCCGTATATTTGTTCATTTTTAGTACTGCAAATATTGAGTACCATTTCTTTAAAGTAGTCTTCTAAATTGTAGGCCTGTTCCCTTATGTTGACTTCTCCATTCCAATGTCTTAATGTATGCTTCGTGGGTTATGACGTGCAGATGGAAGAAAATTTGTGAAGTGTGCCATCTGTTTCAACATCTTATTGCATCAGCTCGCAAGCCGCAGCCAATGTTATTTTCCTAGAATTCCGTATAAATTTTATTGCTAATCTGCACAGAGCTTTGAACTCCTGATAATTTTCTGATGAAACGGCAAGAATGCAGTTTTGGCAACCAAGTTTATTTGAAGTGGTATACTTTAGGATTAACCGTATAAAGCAGTCAATGTGAAATTGTAATGTGAAAATTACATTACATGCCCCATTAGATTTCTTTGACACTGAAATTTACTTGCCGCAGATCGGCATGCAAAGCTAAAATTTGTACTAAATGGAAATTGGGGAAAATTGTGTCATGGTAAAGTGTAAAATTTAGTGTGGTCCACACTGATTACAGTCAAAGTGGAATTTAGCAAGACGTTGGCCAAAGTCTACAGGGAAGTTGATCAGGATAGAATTCAAGTGCAAGTGGTTGCTAATCCAAAATTAAGTGGCAATTAATGTCAGGTGGGAAAGGTTTAGAGGGTTATGGGCAAGGGTGGGTAGGTGGGACGAGTGTGGATGGGGGAGTGTTGGTTGGCATGGGCAAATTGAGCCAAAGGGCCCGTTTCTGTACTGTATGACTATGGCATACGGGCTGAATTTTAGGAGATATATATATTTATCTGCATGCAGTAAGGTGCCAGGCATTATTGCCATAGCACGCACGGTGAGGTGTAGGTGCAATTAACAACTTACAGTAGCATCACAGGCACAAACTTGGACAACACAGATTTAGTAAAAGAAAAGGTTGCAAAGGAAAATAAGACATTCGTGCAAAACACAATTTAAAGAAAAACAATCCCGTGTTTGTGTAACAGGACTCAGCGCTGATCTCTTTTTTGACACCAATGATTTAGATGTAAATGTGGGTCTCTTGATTAAAATACCAAAATTGGCACCAAGGCTATTGGAAAAAGTTGGTAGGCCGTGGGGAGATATCATTGCACTAGTCAGGTGGACAAGATGATTAAAATTCCTGAAGATGGTAAGAGGTGAAGAAAGCTTATAGAATGCTTGCAGGTTAAGACTAAGGGAGAAGAGATTAGAAGGACATTTTGAATTATTGGTTATATTAAGAAAAGGGTGTTCATGAATGTGTTGGATTGGACATATTTTGACATTGTGCATTTCAGTTATTGATTTATGTTAAATTACAAACAGACTCTGCTTCATTTTAAATTTGACAGAAATGTACCCTTATGGAATTTGCAAATAGTTACCATAAATTCTGGGATAGGAATAAAAAATCACTTTTTAAATCTGTGGGAGGGAAAGAAAGTAAATACAATTATTTTTTTTCCAGTTCCCATTCCTTGTGGCATGTGTATTTGAGAAAAAAATCTCAATATGGATTGTTTTCTAGGAACACCTATTTCGTGGAGTTGCTTGTATTGCTGGTCACAATCACATCTTGTAGTGAGAATATTGGTCTCAAACAAACATGCAACATACCATCTATTTTTTGCAATGTCCTATAATCTGAGTCAAAAGCAACAAGTTGCATCTTTATGCTGGAGCCTCCAGCTAGATTGGGATACATGAATAATTCATGTAATCAGAAGAAAATGGGTTGCACTCCCTTTTATAATCAGTAGTACAATTAGTATAATGACTAGAAATACTGCGGATGGATAACCAATAACTCAATGTAAACTGATATATAAACAGATCAGGGAAATGCTGAATTTTATCAGGTTATCTTAAAGCTTGTGAAACATTCTATTTTTGGAGATCTTAATGTTTTTGTTTTGACTTTGAATGCACTTCATTACTCTACATTTAGTCTGCTCTTTCTTCTTTTAGGTTATCCTGCTGGTTACCCTACAACTGCACCAGCCTATACTGCTAATATGTATGCTAGTAGCAGTCCCGGATATCCTCCAGGTAAGCTTTTTAAACTGTGCTTTCCATATTTGGTGCATGTAAAATTATAAGATGACATTCATTCTGAATTTGAGATCCAGGTTATAAATTAAAAAAGTTTGACAACCTATCCAGAATGCAGAATTTTTAATGGAGGAAAGTAATGAGAAGTATGTTTTAAGACAAAGCCCATTACTTGTGGTCACTGCCTGGTCTGGATGTTTAACGCTAATGTCTTTGACCTTCTACATCCTGGAGTTCAGTAAGAAGATCTGTGGTAGCTAGGCCATGGGTACTGAGGAGATGCTATCCTGTCAGTCCTTGACATAAAACAAAGCCGGGTCAAAGTCTGTTCCAAAATTCGGATCAGATATTTAGTAATGATCAATATTGATACAGGTAAATGGAGCCTCCAGTCTTTTTCTGGCTATGACCTAGCATACGATCAGAAGTGGTATCCTTGACATGATGGAGGCCAAGTAAATGAAGAAAGTGGCACTGGTGTGGCTTATGTCATTCTGTAAGTCTTGAACTAGATTTTGCGCAAGTCAACTGCTTACCTCAGAGTAGTTGAAGGTAGACAAAAATGATGGAGAAACTCAGCGGGTGAGGCAGCTTCTATGGAATGAAGGAATGGATGACATTTCGGGTCGAGACCCTTGGTCAGACTGATTTGGGAGGGGGGGGGGGGGGGAGAACAGGGCGAAGAAAGGAAGAGGCAGATACAGTAGGCTTTGGGAGAGCTGGGGAGGGGAAAGAGGGAGAAAGCAAGGACTACCTGAAATTGGAAAAGTCAATGTTCGTACCGCTGGGGTGTACACTACCCAAACAAAATATGAGGTGCAGCTCCTCCAATTTGCAGTGGGACTCACTCTGGTCATGGAGGAGGCCCAGGACAGAAAGGTTGGATTCGGAATGGGAGGGAGACTTAAAGTGCTGAACCACCGGGAGATCAGATTGGTTAATGCAAACTGAGCGGAGGTGTTGGGCGAAGCGATCGCCAAGCCTGCGCTTGGTCTCACCAATGTAGAGCAGTTGACACCTAGAACAGCGGATACAATAGATGAGGTTGGAGGAGGTGCAGGTGAACCTCTGTCTCACCTGGAAAGACTGCTTGGGTCCTTGGATGGAGTTGAGGGGGGAGGTAAAGCGACAAGTGTAACATTTCATGCGGTTGCAAGGGTAAATACCAGGGGAGGGGGTGGTTTGTGTGGGAAGGGACGAATTGATCATGAAGTTATGGAGGGTGGTCTCTGCGGAAGGCCGAAAGGCGAGGAGATGGGAAGATGTGGCCAGTGGTGGGATCCCGTTGGAGGTGGTAAAAATGTCGGAGGATAGTTGAACACTGGGTGGTTCTCTTTGAGTTTGTGTCCCACAACAGGATATTTCATTTTCTAATTTAGATTTTCCTTTAGTCCCCAATTGATTTTTTGGATTTTTAAAAACTGGAAATTGGCAAAGAACAGATGAGGATGGAGAGAAGTATCCCAGTTGAAATAACTGTGGAGCGGGAGGAGGAAGCATTTCATCAAATAAATAAATTATAACAACATAAGGAACTGAAGTGCGAGTAGGCGTCTTCTTTTGCATCTAATTTCAATGAAGTCATGCTAATCTTTTACCTTAAACCCTTTTTCCTTGTGAAAATCATATTCCATCCCCTAATTTCCAAAAATGTATTGATTTTATCTAGGTTCTACATGACAGGTCATAAAAAATGCAAAAGTATAATGGATCATGCAAATGGAATTCAAAATTGTTGTTGGATGTTTTTGTGATAGGAAGACAGACCAATAATGTTCTGGAAGCATCAACATTTGGTATCTTGCTTTTTGTAAGATGAGTGATTTAGACTTAAATGTAGGAGGTGCGATAAACGGATTGCATAAAATCTCAGCTCTTTCATAGATCTATATGTAAAAGGAAAAGTATTAATGAGGGTAAATTTGGGGTCTTTAGTGACTTTAGAGGTACACCGCGGAAACAAGCCCTTTGCCTCACCGAGTCCGCTCCGACCTGTGATCACCCCGTACACTAGCACTGTCCTACACAATTTACAATTTTACCAAAGCCAATTAACCTTCAAACCTGTACATCTTTGGAATGTGGAAGGAAAACGGAGCACTCGGGAAAACCCATGCAGTCTCAGAGATCGTATAAACTCCGTACAGACAGCACTTGTAGTCAGGATCGAACCCGGGTCTCCGGTGCTGTAAGGCAGCAACTCTACCGCTGTGCCACTACATCCTTGCAGACAGTGATAGACTTATAATGAAAATTGGGGAATTAAACAATTACTTTGTCTGAAAACAGAAATCTAGCCTAGACTTGGCAGAGAATCAAGGTCCAACGGAAATGAGGAACTGAGCGAACTAATAGCTGGGCAAAATATAGTACAAGAGAAGTTGGTAGGCGTAGACTATGCAACCATTTTGCCCAACACCTGCCAAGGCCTGCTAGATCTCCTAGTTGCTAAACAGTTTAACTCCCCTTCCCAATCTCATACTGACCTTTCTGTCCTGGGCCTCCTCCATTGCAAGAGTGAGGCCACCTGCAAACCAGAGGAACAGCACTCCATATTCCGCTTGGGTGGCTTATGAACATTGTATTCTCCAATTTTAGGTAACTAAACTTTAATATCTACCCCCGCCGCCATCCAGTCCTCTTCCACTTGTATTCTTTTCCGTGTCTTCGCACTTCATGTCTAATGTACCCATATCCCATTATCTCTCACACTGTCTTTTCATCTCTGGCCTTTGTCCAACCATCCATCAATCAACCCGCCTCCCTCTTTCACATACCCGACTATCACTTGGCAGGCTTTGTCCTGCCCCCACTTCCAGCTTTTGCCCGTACTATAGTCAGTCTGAAGAAGGGTCATGAGCCAAAATGTTGCCTATCCTTGTTGTTCAGATATGCTGCCTGACCTGTTGAATTACTCCAGCACTTTTTTTAAAATTGTAAGCCAGCATCTACAGTTCCTCGTGTTAACAAATTAATTGATCACTTAATTGAGCAGGCATTGGCTGGGCTGGTCAAAGGGCTGTCATCTGTGCAGTAGTTATTTAGTCATTTGATGGGAGAATAATTGAGGCATCAATAACGTTCAGCAGAATATTCGAGTAAAGTCGAGTAGGGTGTGTTCAGTGAAGTCTAACATACAAATTTGAAAACTTGGGTCTGAATTATTAGTGTGACTTTGGCATGTCTAATACGCTTGTAATCTATGATATAGTTGTCACTTTCATCCTACTTTGAGAGTGTTATTAATAAAATAGAATTCTTATTTTATCACTTTTTCCACATATAGGATGGCTTAATGCAGGCACAGCTATTAAATGTAGGCTAATCCTAGAAGGTCTGATTTTAACCTGTTGAGCTATCTCCTGGCTACTGCCTACATTTCTGAAAGGAACTGGCAGTAATCCTTGAACTTTTTATTTTCAGGACATTAAGTCATGGTCATGCAGCATTGGAACAGGCTGTGTATGTAGACCGAGAATGCTCCATCTAAGCTAGTCCCATTATCTGCATTTGGGCCATATTCCCCTCAAACATTCCTATCCATCTATCTATCTGTCCAAATGTGTGTTAAATGTTGTTATACTTGCCTCAACCACTACTTCTGGCAGCCCATTCTGTACACCTGTATGGAAAAAGTTGGTTTCCTAGTAAATGTACCTCTCTCATCTAAGGTCTTGATTTCCATTTGCTGGGGGGAAAAAAGACTCTGGATTCACCCAATCTATTCCCTTCATGATTTTAAGATTGTGCAGGATTTGTTGACAGATTGTGAAATCTAAATGTCAGTGGAACCTGGAGAATCACCTCTTGGATCATAGAAACATAGAAACATAGAAATTAGGTGCAGGAGTAGGCCATTCGGCCCTTCGAGCCTGCACCGCCATTCAATATGATCATGGCTGATCATCCAACTCAGTATCCCGTACCTGCCTTCTCTCCATACCCCCTGATCCCCTTAGCCACAAGGGCCACATCTAACTCCCTCTTAAATATAGCCAATGAACTGGCCTCAACTACCCTCTGTGGCAGAGAGTTTCAGAGATTCACCACTCTCTGCGTGAATCATGCTGCACATCCAAGACTCATTTTTAATGGAAATTGTCAAGCTGAAGAGTAACAGACTACTGGGAGAAGTTATTAAATTATTTTCAATTATACTTGTTTTTAGTAGTGTGTTGATAGGGCTTTCATAACCTCGTCCCCAGCTTTACCATTTCTCAAATTGAGGGTTTTTTACAGACAGACTCTCCACAGCATCCAGACCACATCTAATGGATTCTAGTATGTGGAAGCCCAGCGTGGTGAACTCTTAACACCTGGACTAAGGAAATGGAGGTGGGGAAGAGGGGGTGTGGTGGGACTGGGTAATGAGAAAGGTTTGAGGATGTTGCCAGGACTTGAGGGGTTGAGCCATCGGAAGAGGTTCTGTAGGCTAGGGCTTTATTCCTTGGATCGCAGGAGGCAGAGGAATGATCTTAGTGCGATGAGCAGATTAGACAGGGTGATAGAAACATAGAAATTAGGTGCAGGAGTAGGCCATTCGGCCCTTCGAGCCTGCACCGCCATTCAATATGATCATGGCTGATCATCCAACTCAGCCATGATGGCACAGACTATTTTCAGGGGAATCAAAAACAAGCAGATATATGTTTAAGGTGAGAGGGACAAGATTTAAGGAGCAAACTTTTCCACTCAGGGTGGTGGGTATATGGAACGAGCTGCCAGTGAAGGTAGTTGAGACAGATACGATAACAGCATTTAAATTACACTTGGACAAGGTACAGGGGTAAGAAACATTTAGAGGGATGGATATGGACAAAATGTAGGCAAATAGGACTAGCTTAGATGGGGCATCTTGGTCGGGATAGATGAGTGGCGCAGCAGTAGAGTTACTGCCTTACAGGGCCAGAGACTACAGGTACTGTCTGTACGGAGTTTGTACGTTCTCCCCGTGACCGTGCGGGTTTTCTACAAGATCTTCAGTTTCCTCCCACACTCCAAAGACGTATAGGTCTGTAGGTTAATTGGCTTGGTATAAATGTAAATCGTCCGTCAGAGTGTAAATGTGCGGGGATCGCTGTTCGGTGTGGGCTGGGTGGGCCGAAGGGCCTGTTTCCGTTCAGTCTATCTAAACTGAGTTGGGCCAAATGGCCTGTTTCTGTGCTGTATGACTGAACCTGTGGACAGCTGTTTGAAGTGGTGGGATGTGGTCTGTTGTTTCCTCGAGACTCAAGCTGGTGGTTATTCTTAGTAAAAAATAAATTTCTGTCTATAGTACAAAGTTACGTAATAATGAATATAAGAAATAATAATATTAAATATAACGTGCTGTCGGCCCTTTGGTGTTTGAATGCTGCCCGTAAGTTCATTTTGTGAAAGTTTTGTTCAAAATTTATCCTGAGATGGTGAATGAGATTTTTGTACACTGCAGGTTTTTGTGTTTATGTGCACGTCTTGAATAAACTCAACACATTTTTTGTCTTTTTAACTGCAAAATATGCACCTTTGTGGTTCTCCATTTTTGGCTTCATCAAGTATTAAATATTTAGGAAACATAGCCACTTCCTATTTCATATTTACAGTGCCCTCTGTAATGTTTGGGACAAAGACCCATCATTTATTTATTTGCCTCTGTACTCCACAATTTCAGATGTAATAGAAAAAAATCACATGTGGTTAAAGTGCACATTGTCAGATTTTAATAAAGGCCATTTTTATACATTTTGGTTTCACCATGTAGAAATTACAGCAGTGTTTATACTGCAATGTCATGTAAATGAAAGTAGTCATGTTTAGTATTTTGTTGCATACCCTTTGCATGCAATAACTGCTTGACGTCTGCATTTCATGGACATCACCAGTTGCTGGGTGTCTTCACTGGTGATGCTCTGGCAGGCCTATATTGCAGTTATCTTTAGCTTATGCTTGTTTTGGGGGCTAGTCCCCTTCAGTTTTCTCTTCAGCATATAAAAGGCATGCTCAATTGGGTTCAGATCGAGTGAAACTCCTTTGTTGCTTTAGCAGTATCATTGCCTTGCTGTAGAATGAATCGCCCGCCAATGAGTTTTGAGGAACTTGAGCAAATAGGATATGTCTACACACATCAGAATTCATTATGTTACTACCATCAGCAGTTATATCATCAATTAAGATAAATGAGCCAGTTTCTTCAGCAGCCATACATGCCCAGGTCATAACACCCCCACCACCGTGTTTCACAGATGAGGTGGTATGCTTTGGGCAGTTCCTTCTCTCCTCTCTTGGGCACTTCCTTCTCTCCTCCATACTTTGCTCTTGCCCTCACTCTGATATAAGTTATCTTAGTCTCATCTGTCCACAAGACCTTTTTCCAGAACTGTGGTTGCTCTTTTAAGTGCTTCTTGGCAAACTGTAACCTGGCCATCCTATTTTTGCGGCTAACCAGTGGTTTGCATCTTGCAGTGTCGACTTTGTATTTCTGTTCATTAAGTCTTCTGCGGACAGTGGTCATTGACTAATCCACACACAACTCCTGAAGAGTGTTTCTGATCTGTCGGACAGGTGTTTGAGGATTTTTCTTTATTATAGAGAGAATTCTTCTGTCATCAGCTGTGAAGGTCTTCCTTGGCCTGCCAGTCCCTAAGCTCACCAGCTCACCAGTGCTCTCTTTATTCTTAATGAAGTTCCAAACAGTTGATTTTGGTAGGCCTAAGGTTTGGCTGATGTCTCTAACCGTTTGATTCTTGTTTCTCAGTCTCATAATGGCTTCTTTGACTTTCATAGGCACAACTTTGGTCCTTGTGTTGATAAACAGCAATAAAAGTTTCCACAGGTGATGGAAAGATTGGAGGAAAGACTTGATGCTGAGAGCTCTCTTAAACCTGCATTATGGAGGCAATTACAAACATTTGTGAAACCATGTGTCCCAAACATTATGGTGCTCTGGAATAGGGGACTACGTATGAACACAGCTGTAGTTTCTACTTGGTGAAACCAAAATGTATAAAAATGGCCTTTAATAAAATCTGACAATGTGCACTTTAACCACATGTGAATTTTTCTGTCACAAATCTCAAATTGTGGAGTACAGAGGCAAATAAATAAAAGATGGGTCTTTGTCCCAAACATTATGGAGGGCACTATATTCAGTGAAATACTAGATCAATCAAGATTGCCTGATGAAAACTAGTTTATTGATTTATAAATGTTACATAAATCAGCATCTCTATTTCAAGCACCTAAGTTAAGCCATTGATAGTGCCAGCAGGCAAACCCATGTTGTGGTTGATTTCCCCCATTTATCTGCATATTTGTGTGTATAAGTGGGTGTAGATATCTACAGTAACTTGAGTGTGTTCAGGAATATCTGGCTGGCTTCTGGTAGCTTCCAAGCTACCAGATTTTGACGAAAATCCTATCGTGCCATGATGTCGTCATGGCGTTGGTACTATAGACTTGAGTATGTTGCCTCCATCTCCTAATAGGTTCAATTAACTAATATTTCTGTTTTCTGTATACCTTCCCGTGAGGTGCTGAAGATTGTCTTGGTTCATTTAAATACACAATCTCCACTATCCTGCGAGGCTTCCATTATGCAAAACATCTTTATCATCCCCATGTGCTTGCTTCATTGTATTGAAATTGCTAATAACTTCTAGTCCTTAAATTGAATCGTGGAGCCAATGTGCTGAATGCTAAAACTCCCATTGAACAGCTGATTGGTGTATGTTTAGGTGACTTCCTTTAATTTGTTTTGCTAATATTAGTATATTACATAGACGCAAGAATCTGCTGATGCTGGTTTGCCAAAATATAGGGGTGGCACAGTGGAGCCAGCGATTCGCTCCCGACTACTCTGCTCGTCCCTGCAATAGGATCATGGCTGATCTTTCCTTGTTTCTGTGTTCCGTAATCATAGAAACGTAGAAAATACGTGCAGGAGGAGGCCATTCGGCCCTTCGAGACTGCACCGCCATTCAATATGATCATGGCTGATCACCCAACTCAGTATCCTGTACCTGCCTTCTCTCCATACCCCCTGATCCCTTTAGCCACAAGAGCCACATCTAACTCACTCTTAAATATAGCCAATGAACTGGCCTCAACTACCTTCTGTGGCAGAGTGTTCCAGAGATTCACCACTCTCTGTGTGAATAATGTTTTTCTCATCTCGGTCCTAAAGGATTTCCCCTTGCCCCTGGACTTCCCGAACTTCCCGACTTCCTTGATTCTCTTCCTGACTAGAAATCACTCTGCCTTAAATCGATACACAGACTGTGTCCACGGTGCTCTGTGGTAATGAGTCCCATATATCAACACTCGGACAAAAAAAATTGTTCTCATCTCAATTTTAAAAGGGTGCTTCCTTATTTTGAGACCGCGCATTTTAATTATGTGTCATTCCATGAGAGGAAACGGCTCCACTCATTCCCTCAAGAATCTTATTTTGATAAGATCACCCACCAATCATGCTTCTAAATCCCAAAACAATGGTTACCAATCTGTTTAACCTTTGGGACAATTCTCCTTGCCAGAAATTCTTATTATGCATCTTCTCAGAACCACCTCCAGTGAATTATTTCTTTAATGCATATTTGTGTTTTGTTTTTATACTCCACCCCCCTTGAAATGTTCTGTTAATATTCCCTCCATGTGTGCTAGCTTGTGCTTTGTCACAAGGATTCACCAAATATCATTAACAAAATATTGTTCAATTCATGCAAAATAAACAAGTTCATTTTTCCAATTGATATGGCACTGGCTATTTTCCCCATTCATTTATTTAATTCATCTTATCAATTCAAAAAAGTACCATTGGAATAGATTTGACGGAAATGGAGAAACTGGGAGTAGACTCCTTGCAGGGATTGGAGTGGAATGGGATGTATTCAAAATGGCAGAGGAAATCTATGGGCTTGTAATGGATGTTGAACCAAATCTTGGGTGGAGAAAGAATTTGAGGAAAGGAAGAGTTAAGCCCCTGTCCCACTTAGGAGACCTGAACGGAAACCTCTGGAGACTTTGCGCCCCACCCAAGGTTTCCGTGCGGTTCCTGGAGGTTGCAGGTGGTTGCCGGAGGTTGCTGGTAGTGGAAGCAGGTAGGGGGACTGACAAAAACCTCCGGGAACCGCAGGGAAGCCTTGGGTTGGGCGCAAAGTTTCCAGAGGTTTCCGTTCAGGTTTCCTAAGTGGGACAGGGGCATTAGGGAAGGATCACGAGAATGTGACAGGAAGGTGGAAATTGGTAGCAATGTTACGACATTTCAGAGTTGAGGACCAGAGCAGGAAGCAGCACCAATAGCAATCAAAGTCCAGGAAAAAGATGAGAGATTGAGCCTAATATTTAGAGACTAATTGCATTAGAGCTGCAATATTATGTAAGGGTTATTCAAGACAGAATAATAAAAACGAAAAAACTTTTATTATTCTATTATAAAATTCTATATAACTTTTGTCTGTTTTGTGGGCTCCAGTTATATTTTTCTATTAATCGTTTGATTTCATCTCTGTTATTGGGTACATAATTAAAATGGTAACACTTACATTGGAAATTTATAACAGGAAAGAAACTAAGAAAAGAACCAAGTGTTTGTCATATGCACCCAGATATGAACTAGAGCAATGAAATTCTTTCTTGCATCAGTTTATGGGCACATTAAATGTGATGACAACAACAAAAATACATTGTTATTCTAAGTAAACTAGACCATAATAACGCTAGGAAATTTAGCATTCATAAATGAAAATGTTGATGGAGGTCTTTCTAAAACTGCTCTTAAATGCTTTTAGCAGTTAATATAAGTCAGTTACTACGCTTCCTTTTTGAAATAATTCATGTCATGTTTCAAATGCATTAATGTTTCAAATTCATTGAAATTTGAGATTTCATGTCTGAAGTTGATTCTGTACATGCTATACTTTGAGACTAAGATGCCATCTAACCATGAATCATTGCATTGTTAATGTTGAGACCAATTTTATTTTGTAACACCATTTTCTTCTGTGCAAGCTTTATTCATGATGAGGCAGAGCTGGCCACAGACGTCAACTTCTGGGACCTCTGAGGGTACTTATGACCTCCCAGTCGATGCTGGCACGGAGAGCAGAACTTTCCAAGCTTCTTCTGCATCATTCAGTAAATAAAATTACTTTTTAAATATTTTAGAACTGAGTTATTTTAGTGAAGTGTAATGTGCAGAAGAGTCCTGGGGAGTAGTGAGGCAAATCATATTTCATGAAGCATTTGAAATTGCTAAAGGTCTTGTGTGGGTTTGGGCTAAGAAAGCTAAGGTTGGCCTCTTATTTGGAGATAGAAAGCAGTTAACTCTGCAAAGGAAGTATTAATTTAGGTGTTAAAGTGGAAATGTAATGTTGTGTTGCTAATAGTCATCAAATTCATTACAAGTTGACACTTTTTTACTATTACCAATTCAACTAAATTATTGAAAAACTGATGGAGACTAGAGCACCAGCAACTATTCACAAGATTAAAATGCTTAAATTTATTTCAAGACCTAGTTGATGCAAGAGACTTCTTAAAAGGTGTTAATGAAAATCATGGATACATTTCACTTCCCTGTAAGGCGTCAAAGTGTGAATATTTTGGCCATGTCTCTTCTGCACATCAGTTAGAGTAATTTAATAGAGAAATGGTATTTGCAAACAATCTCAATGATGTAAATGACTAAGAATCTCAAACTACTTTCTGTGGCATTATATGCCCAGCTGCAGCTAAAATCCTTGCTTTCTAAAGTCTGCTTCCAGTGGAACAAACTCAAAATCCATTACACAAGTTGTACTTTGCCAATCAACGTGATTTCTTTTTGTTGTGTTCTGCTTTTAATTTGTTTAGTATTCAAGTTACATTGCACTTTAGTGTTGCAGTATTACATCGAATGATTAATTACATGGGGGTATTAAATTCAGAAAAATATTCTTGCTTTAAAATAATACAGAGCATTAAAGTACCCCACCACCTCATCTTTACCATGGACGTCCAGTCCCTTTACACTTCCATTCCCCATCAGGAAGACCTAAGAGCCCTCTGGTTATTACTAGAACAGATGATACTCAACCGGTTCCCTTCTCTTCTGCCTGAAGGTGCTCATTCTTGCCCTCAATGTTTCTTTTGATTACCCTCACTTTATTCAAATCAATGATGTAGCCATGGGTACTCCTATCAGCCCCAGCTATGCCTGTCTTTCCGTTGGCTATGTTGAATACTCCAAATGTATCTTCCTTTCTTGTTAGATTCCATCATTTGCAAACCTTTGGCTTCTCCACTTATCACCTCCAGACTACAAACTATCTCCCCTCTGCTCCAGTCTTGAAGAATGGTCTTGATGAAATGCCGTCTGCCCATTTCCCTCCACAGATGCTGCATGACCTGTCAAGTTTCTTAAATTCGTTTTTTTGCTCTGGATTCCAGAATCCATAGTCTCTCATGTCAGCAATAATAAAGTATAAAAGTTAATCTGAAAACCTGTTGCACAGATTGGTAGATATTTACTTGATTTGATGATCAGCATATTCATTAATTTAATCCTTTCCCTTTTCTAATTATAGCTGCACTATTATTGTTTTACTGTTTTACTCCAATACACTGGTGAAGTATATCGGGTATCGAAGCATAAGAAAGAAGCACTAATAAGAAAATTGTTGTGTGGTACTGACACTTGTGTATTTAAAAGAAAGTCCACAGCAATTCATACCCTGTTCCACGATAAGGGGAAGAAGCTGCAAAATAGAATATCATCCAATTTCTAATTTGTTTTTGCATCTGATTTATTTGGAAGTTAATAATAATAGAATGTAAGTAATTTCATTGCATTTTAACTGATGATTGGAAAAGTTCCAATTATGTTCCAAATCAAGAATTATGGTAATATTTTCATTGTCTTTCCCACGCCTATCTACGCCAAAAAATCATTGTTATAGGAAATATTTATGACTTCAATCAGCTTCTTCTCTATATTTTCCCTTTCCACTTCAAATGGACTCCATCATTTTTATGTAATACTATAGCAAGTGGGAGCTGTTATGTTGTGACACTGAAAACAATTGGCTATTCAATGAAAAGGAATCAATTCTGAGTTGTCAATGGAAGAGCACTCTAAATTATCTGTGGAAAAACATTGAAGATATTGTCTTCCAGATTGAAGGTCTTTTTTTCTAATTTCTTTCAGAATCCTTTCTGGAGAAAGATTTATATTGTATGACCTAAACTCCATTTTCCCTAATTTAATGAAAATTGGGCAGGGCCAAATATTTAAAAATGATTGTAGATTATATTTGTGGGCAGGTTGTACTGTACGCATGACTTTTTCCAAAAGGCTGGCCTCGTCCAATTTCTCTACATGAAGCGGTAAGTCTTTTTTAAGAGGCAAGGTGATTTGCATTACCTAGTTAGTTGAGGTGTGTATGTATGTGAGAATGTGTGTATGTGAATATTTTAAGTAAATTAGAAGATGACTAGATTCAACAATAGAAATCAAATGCTGGAAATATTTTGTCAGACTAGGGGCATAATTGTATTTGTCCCGGGAAGGGTAATGATAAATAATCCAGAATATAAATCATGTACTGGATGCAGTATTCCAGCCTTACCTTGGGTAAACAGCACTTGTTCAAGCAAATACATTCCAGATAATGTGAAATGATATAAAATTGAAGTTTTATAAATGCCTCATAGTTCTGTAGATTTTAATGCATTCATAGAAAGTTAAGTGAAAGCTCTGGCATGGTATCTTAACCAAATGAAAATGTGGGATATTCCTTCCTGATGCTTTGCTTTTGGAGATATTATTTGTTGATGCATAATAGTAGGGACTTATGAGTCTAGGAGGTTTAAAAAACATTTCCTTCCAACAGAGCATTCGGTTTTCACTTATAACATCAACATTTTTTAATGCTGGGTTTTGCATCCAGAGCAAATACTGCTTGGATACTTTAAGGCTTTGCCAACCACCAGACAGCTATTAAATTGAGCTGTATCAATACATTTCCAGTTTCTTGATACCAATCTAAAAAATAACTTGTCAACTTCAACATGCTAACTTTTGTGTTAATGACTCCTAAAATGATTGGTCAGAGCCAACAAGATCAATGACTAATTGAAATTTAATGGCAATTAAGCCAGATTTATATCTACTTTGCAGCCCATTTTGGGGGAGAGATTATGGTTAGAATATTCAACAGCACATCTGTATGAAGACATCTAACATAATTTTTCATCAAAGACCAGCATTGTTTCAATCATTTTTTTGCATCTGTGGAATTCTCTGCCTCGGAGGGCGGTGGAGGCAGGTTCTCTGGATGCTTTAAAGAGAGAGCTAGATAGGGCTCTTAAAAATAGCGGAGTCAGGGGATATGGGGAGAAGGCAGGAATGGGGTACTGATTGGGGATGATCAGCCATGATCACATTGAATGGCTCGAAGGGCCGAATGGCCTACTCCTGCACTCCTCTGACAATAGTCTATTGTCTATTGTGCTTGTCGATGGGTTAAGATTATCTATAATTGAAACTGCTAAACCCTTGGAATGATTTATTTTGAGGCATGTTCACCAAGGATCATTTTACACTTAGTTTTGTTTCCAGTGTTATTTTTCTGTTTCCCATGCCACATATTGTAATAGTGGGAGTCAGTTGGCTCATTCTAGTGATACTAATACAGCTTTGTAACCAAGCACTGATTAACCTTTTTCCCTTCCCTGAGGGGAGGGGAAGATTTCTGTTCAATGTCACCTCTGACAGATACATAACTCAGATTGAGTATGTATTTCATTACTTTTGAAATGTAGATGTTGGTATAATTTTTGTGTAAAGTGTTTTTGAACATTTTTATTTTGCCACACAGTAAGTAGTTTGAGATTTTTGTCATTATGAGATATTGCAGACCTTTGTCATAAAGATACAGACTGAAAACTGTGGCTACTTAATAGCTATCTTGCATAAGCAATCTTACAAGATCTTGCGATTCATAGCGAAACAATGCAGAGTTGACCAGGGTTGAAGTATCTTCAGACCCGAAACGCTGCCTATTTCCTTCGCTCCATAGATGCTGCCGCACCCACTGAGTTTCTCCAGCAATTTTGTGTACCTTTGATTCTCCAGCATCTGCAGTTCCTTCTTGAACAGGGGAAAGCATCTGGGGAGGGGGTGGTTTGGGTGGGAAGGGACGAGTTGACCAGGGAGTTGCGGAGGGAACGGCCTCTGTTGAAAGCAGAAAGGGGTGGATGTGGGGAGATGTGTCCAGTAGTGGGATCTCTTTGGAGGTGGCGAAAGTGTTGGAGGATTATATGCTGTATGATTCAGGGTTGCCATTCCGTCTTCAGAAATTCCCACATTCTGTTATAACAAGAATTGAGCTTCCCCACAGAAAATACTGGCTAGTACATGTCATGAGGGCTCATTTAAAGGGGTGACTGTATCAATCCCATATGTTTTCCCTGGATCCTGGAGATTGTTGAAACTTGATTATTTTCCCCCCACTTCTACAGGTGGTAAATTGTTCCCTTTTTCAATTTTTGCTTTCGTTTTTGGACTAGATTCCTACTCTTTATTCGCTGTTACATTTGAAGTCATTTCCAATTATTTTCTAAACCTGCCATTCCTGCTCTTGTTCATTTTTTAAGAATTGAAGAGGCACTGAGGGTGTGGGAGCAAAAAACCACCTTGTGTGCATGTGTAAAGCACCTATTCCAGCAACTTCTTGGCTATTACCTTAATGGTTTAGTTATCGTGTGAGTTATCTTAATGCGAGTTAAAGTTGAATGCAGCAGCAGCCTTGGTATGAGTAGGATTTTTACTGCATGCTCTAAATTAATATAAAGTATTTTTACTTTTCAAAAGTTTTATTTGTGTTGGTGTTTAATTATTTACCACTGCAGCTTTGATTTCTAAATTTAGAATGATATAATTTTGAGTTGGTTTACTTCTAATGATTTTGACAGATCATGTCAATTAAATGTGAGGAAAATGAGATTTGCAATATCAAATTGTTTCAAAAGCCAATCTAGAAATTAGAGAAAAGCTCTTGGGTACTGTTTTTATTTAGCTCCTAATTGATTTTGTCTTTATAGGATACACTGGAGGAACCCCCTACAAGGTAGCACCTACTCAGAGTAATGGTGCACCACCACCATATTCTCCATCTCCAAACCCATACCAGACTGCCATGTATCCCATTAGAAGTGCCTATCCACAGCAGAATCTGTATGCCCAGGTAAATTTTATGTGAAATAGAAATGCGATTATCCCTGCATGATAGACCATTGATCTGATAAATTTGCATTGTGTTGTGGCAAGATTGTCAAAGATAAAATGCACATCACCCCATTTAATCTCCGAGTGTATAATTACACAATGAACTGGATTGCTGAAAGTTAAAGTTGTGAATGCTCTACTGTTCTAGTCTTATTAATGGTTTAATCATTTGTTGTTAGCTCCTTATCTGTAACCATCTCTAGCACAACAAGCCTTTCCCTGATGCCTTAAGAGCCTGTCCCACTTGGGTGATATTTTCGGCGACAGCCTGGAAAGAAGTTGTCGCGCGTGGTCGGGGCATGACGCGTAGGTGACGCGTGGTATCTCCCTGTCACCCCAGGATTTTGGAATGTTCAAAATCCAGGGTCGACATTTGGGTGTCTCATCGTGTCGTGCGCCCTGTCACACGCTGACATATGCTGTCCTGTGGGTGACGCCAGGTTAGGGTTCGGGTTAGGGACCTCAGATGGGCTGTAAAATATTCTTCCTTCAATGCATGGATCAATAATATATTAAAATTAATACAATAAAATCAATTGTGCAAATGAAAAGATGTCCGAGTCATTCATTTTTATTTATAGATGTTTTGGTCCGTTTCCAGATCCAATCACCGTCTCTATAACTTTTCACAGGGATGGATTCAGTGAGTGTAGACTGAACTCCCCTCTCCCCTCCACCCTCCGCCTCCACCCCTCCTTCTCCACTCCCGCCTAGCCTTCTTCCCTCTCCCCCCCTCTTCCTCCCTTCTCCACTCTTCCTTCCTTCTCCCCGCTCCACTCTTCTGCCCCTTTTCCTTCCTCCCCTCCCCTCACATCCTTCCCCCCCCCCCCCCCCCCCCCCCATTTGTGGGCCCAGCCTGCGGCCACCGATCCCCTGCACACTATCCCCCATTCTAGGGACAATTTATACAAACCTGTGCGCCTTTTGAGTGCGGGAGGAAAACCTAGCTCAAGCCGTAACCCTAACCCTAGGTTGATAGGCTTGGTATAAGTATAAATTGTCCTTAGCGTGTGTGGGATGGTGTGCGGGGGGTCACTGGTCGGTGGGCTTGGTGGGCCGAAGGGCACTGTAGCTCTGAACTAAATGTGACAGAGGGGCGCCAGGGGGTTGGACTCAAACCCCCAATGTTCTGCCAGCTCCTCATGGGAACTAAACTGTTGGCCACGAGTTGTCCCAGGGGCAGATCTCTCTTCCAATGGTATCTCCAACCCCCAGAGGCAGTGGGCCTTTCAACTGGGTACAGGCAATGCTGTCAATGTACCAGTGCCACCCACCTGCTCCGGCCACTGTGTCTAAATACCCACCACCCATTTTGAAGCTAGGCGGGAGAGGGGGAGTTGGGGGGTGTTGTTCCCAAAGTCTGCATTTGTCCAATAGTCAATGTTACTAAAACAGATGATGTAGCCTTTGTGCAGTACTATTAGTGGGATCTAGCTGTGACTGGCTGGGTCCATGAATGGGTGGTGTTGGGGAAAGTGGTGGGGGGGGTTTGGAGAATGGGAGAAGAGAGGGAGAGAAGGGGATGTGAGAGGGGGGGGGGGGGTGGGAAGTGGAGTGGGAAGAAGGGGGAGGAGAGAGGGAAGGGTAGTGGGGGGGGGGGAGAGTGGAGAAGGAGGGATGGGGACGAGAGGGGGGTGGAGGGGAGAGGGGAGTTCAGTCCACACTCACTGAATCCATCCCTGTGAAAAGTTATAGAGATGGTGATTGGATCTGGAAGCGGACTAATACATCTATAAATAAAACTGAACGACTCGGACATCTCTTCATTTGCACAATTGATTTTATTGTATTAATTTTAATATATTCTTTAAAATCCATGCATTGAAGGAAGAATATTTTACAGCCCATCTGTGATCCCTAACCCTAACCAGGTGTCACCCGCACGACAGCATACGTCAGCAACTGTCGTGCAACTAGACGGTTTTTTACGGGCGTAACGAAAAAATCGCAAAGTGGGACAAGCCGTTAATGCACTCTGGACAGTGGCTGTCTGATGTCTAGATCAATATATTTTGTCATCTTACATTATTAAGTTTACATGGTCATTATTAATTGTGCAAAATTGGCTACCATGTATGTTGATTTAGTATTATTGGTTTAAAAATATTTAAATGTTTTGGGATATCATTTGGATGTGAAAGATGCTACTGACTGGGTCACCGATGATGCTGAATTCCTTGGAATACCAGGTAAATCATTTTTTTGTCTCATGTGATACTGAAAAGATATCTACAAAAATCCTTGTGCATTTGACAATTTAAAATAAATCCACTTATTTTATTGGAATAATATGAACACGTGCGACAAACAAGCATGTATGATCTAATGCGTAGAGAAAAAGTCACAGGTTCAATTGGCTGAATGGTTTACCATGTTCTGCTTTTGCCAGTTCAATGTTGTACAGACAAGCAAATTAAATATGAAATCAGTATTTCCCCGTCCATATTTCTCTTGACATGTAACAAAATGGCTAGTCTTAAGAGTTTGGCTTGTGGGATAACATAACCCAGCTAGATTTGCTATCCACTTACTGGTCACACAATGGATCTTTTTTCTGCTATGCTAATATAGAGCCTTCATAACAAGGGGTGTTGAGCACAGGAGCAAAGAATCATTCTAAAGTTGTACAGGGCCCTAGTGAGACCACACCTGGAGTATTGTGTGCAGTTTTTGTCCCCAAATTTGAGGAAGGACATTCTTGCTATTGAGGGAGTGCAGCGTAGGTTCACAAGGTTAATTCCCAGGATGGCAGGTCTGTCATATGTAAATGGAATTAAGCGGCTGGGCTTGCATACTCTGGAATTTAGAAGGATGAGAGGGAATCTTATTGAAACATATGAGGTTATTCAGTGTTTGGACACACTGAAAACATGGAGGCAGAAAACATGTTCCTGATGTTGGGGGAGTCCAGAACCAGGGGGCCATAGTTTAAGAATAAGGGGTAAACCATTTAGAACGGAGATGAGGAAAAACTTTTTCACAGAGGGTTGTGAATCTGTGGGATTCTCTGCCTCAGAAGTTAGTGGAGACCAATTCTCTGGATGCTTTCAAGAGAGTTAGATAGAGTTAGTACAAAATGTTGTGTTTTTTTTGTGTGGGACCTACCTGGCTATGTTTCCAAGTATATTCCATTCTGGCAACTACTAGAACTGGTGGAAGTAAAGATCAGTACTCCTGAATCAACCTGTTTGTCAAGCTGGTTCCCAACACTATTGAGGTTGGAGCTGCTCTTGAGGTGGTTGCCTTCCATTGATGTTTCATTTTCTACCATAATTAACTACTCTGTAGTAAAAGTAGTTGTACTACAGAACCTCGTTCTGATCTGTTGCGTGTGCTATTGCGTAGGTGTGTATTGTAAACTTTCTTTGTGCTGTTTAGCAAGCATGCCTTGTATTGCAGCTTCACCAGGTGGGAACTTCATTTTTAGAAACATTTGATTCTGTTTACGACAATTGCTTCTGCACTGAATAAACAGGGTGGATCTCCAAACGTTTTAATTTAGAAATGCAGCGCGGAAGCAGGCCCTTCAGCCCGCCAGCGGTCCCTGCATACTAACACGCTAGGGACAATTAGCCTAAAACCTGAGGTACACAAAAATGCTGGAGAAACTCAGCGGGTACAGCGGCATCTATGGAGCGAAGGAAATAGGCAACGTTTCGGGCCGAAACCCAGAAGGGTTTCAGCCCAAAACGTTGCCTATTTCCTTCGCTCCATAGATGCTGCTGCACCCGCTGAGTTTCTCCAGCATTTTTGTGTACCTTTGATTTTCCAGCATCTGCAGTTCCTTCTTAAACACTAAGCCTACAAACCCGTATGTCTTTGGAGTGTGGGAGGAAACCGGAGCACCCGGAGAAAACCCGTGTAGGTCATGGGGAAAACGTACAAATCCGTACATACAGCAGGATCGAACCCGTGACTCTGTCGCTGTAAGGCAGCAACTCTACTGTGCTGTTACTGTGCGGTCCCTGTCACAGATGTTGTGAATTGAAGCTTGCACTTTGTCATTTTTACTTTGATTGTATAGATTATAGTCTAAATGAAATATAAGTTTTTAGCTGATTTCTATCATTTTTTTTAAGCAGGGGGCTTATTACACACAGCCTGTGTATGCAGCACAGCCTCATGTAATTCACCATACCACAGTGGTGCAGCCCAATAGCATTCAACCTGCTATATATCCAACTTCTGTTCCTGCTCAACGGACCAACGGGATGGCCATGGGTATGGTTGCTGGGACTACCATGGCAATGACAGCAGGTAGGCAGTCTGCAAAGTATATAGTGCCTCTTAGCAAATAATAAACAAAGGTTGTGTTAATAGTCCACGGAGGCAGTTAAGCTCTAAGTGGGTTTCAGTACTTCATTGCCTTACTGAGAAAATGTCTGCGTTCAGAAATGGAGAAAATGAGCACTGCAGGGTTTATTAAGTTCAAACTTATCCATCCGTTAGCTGTGTATTTAATACTCTTGGGCAATTACTAAACATGGCGAAATATTTAAACCAGCAACATTCTGGAATCATTTGATCATTACACTGCAGTGTGATTCTCAAAGGAACTGTTATATTCAAAAAGTTTGTACCAAAGTCAATCAGAGCTGAAATGGCCCATTATCTTGATAATATGCTGCATCCCGCCTTGCATGTCAAAGGCCAGTCATTGTTGAGATCAGTCATTCAGAATACTTCTATCTTATCCTTAAAGTTTTAAGAAAAAGTATAGTCACTGGTTGATATGAGAGACTTTCACTTAGTGTTTTATAACCTCTTCGAATTATCTTGCTACTATGAAAGTTGTGCAACTTGTGTGGTTGATCCACTGTAGAGTATAACCATAATTCTGTGGATGTTCTTGCTACTTTATGTAAATCATGAAAGTTGTGCAACTTGTGTGGTTGATCCACTGTAGAGTATAACCATAATTCTGTGGATGTTGGCAATATGATTTGCGGGAGTTTCTGATCAGGTCAGGTGTCATTTCTGGACAGAGAAACTAATGTTTCAGATCAGTAAACTTTCAGAATAATTCTGATGAAAGGTTGTTGCTCTGAAATTAATGTTATATGCCTCCTCTGACGTTGTTGAAACTAGGATAGGATTGATAGGATTCCAGTACAGGATGTATTTCTTCTGATAAGAATGCAACCAAAAGAACCAAATTGACTTTCCTGATGCAAGATCTCAACTGAAATGCATACTACCACCACAGGAGATTGGTGATTCTTCCATGCATTGTTTTCCCAGATTTCGGCATTTGTAGTCCCTTGACAATGAAATGTAGTTGCATCTTAACATAGTAGTAGGAAGTCGGCCCAACACCGTTCATGCTGCCAAGATGTCCCATTTTATGGGTTTGACCCATATCCGCTTAAACCGTTCCCATCCATGTACCTGACCAAATGTTCTTTAAATTTTGTTATTGTATCTGTCTCAGCCACTTACTTTGGCAGCTCGTTCCACACACTTTCTGCATGCCAAATGTTTCCCCTCTGTTCCTCTTAAATCGTGCTCCTCTCTAATTTTTGATTCCTCAACGTTGGGGGAAAAAGACTGCATTCACTCTATAATTCCACACAAAATAGTTATTTCTATGTATCTGAAATGTTGAACAGAAGTTTTATCATTTCTTCCTTGCCTCAAAAGGGACTCTGCTGACCACGCCACAACATACTCAACTAGGACCACATCCAGTTTCTGTGCCAACGTACAGGACTCAAGGAACACCTGCGTATAGCTATGTACCTCCACACTGGTAAATTCGCAAACCAATTCATGTAAGTTTAACTTCCAATGTCATTGCTTTTGGTTTTAAGCTTTTATTTTATTTTATTTTTTTGATCTAGTCAGCACAGACAAGGCTGACATTTATTGCCCATCACGCACAATTCTGTTTGTTTGCATTGAATTACATCTGTTAACTCTGGGTCCAGTTTCCTAAGAATCAATTCCATCCCTCATTACGTTCGGTTTGTGTGTGTTTAAAGAAAAGGTGATGCTTGTGTGTGGAATACCTATGAAATTTATTTACAAAAAAACAAGTTGCTTCCCAATTTTAATGAGCTGAAATGTCAATCGTTGTAAACTTGATTTATTGATTCCTGTTTTCATAGTAAAAGTACATTAGGTGCGTTTAAGGTGTGTTAATTACACTGGTAATTCACTTTACGAAACCTGTGCAGATTTTAGTCCAGATTTGAATGGAATGCCATATTTGCCATTTTCCATTCTAAAGTTACATACACTCTTTGTTTTGTGCACAGCCACTCCTTGTTATTTTAAAATTAACATCTGTATCTAATTCCTTTGTTTGGCCCCTTTCCATTTGTATGATCCTAATTTCTTGTGGGCAAATTTAAATGACCAATTATTTAATGCCCAATTTAAGAATCAGGATTTTGTTTGTTTGATTACAATACATCAATATTTCTCTACCAAGATCTTGCCTTCAGCTTACAACTAGGAGAAACAAGCAGTATTTCCCTTTTTAGGTTCTAAAATCCAAATAAAAGTTAAATCAAGGTTCCATTGAAAATATTTGTACGGATTTCCATCCAGGATTTCCTTGTTTTTTTTCTGTTCTTGAATGAAATTACTTATATTCACACTAACTTTTAGATATGTTTGAATTGGCATAAAGTTCTCTCACACACACACACTCTCACTCTCTTTCTCTCTCTCTCTCTCTTCCTTTACAGATCTGGAGTCAGACATTGTATGCAACTACTCAAGTCTTACGTTGGTGCTTGTGCATCGAAGCCACATGGCACCAAATCTGTTTGCAAGGACAAAGTGCAAAGGTCACTTTATGCATTTAGTGTTTTTTTGTAAAAGCTGCTTTTCTCCAAATTTCTGCCTCATTTTCCAAGTTCTTTTCCATCGTAGCTGTTCAAAATTTGTTACAGACCAACATTTGTTATTACTAGCGAGGCTACGGCCAAAGGGGCCTATTCAATGGTGAGATTATATCCTTATAAAAATTGCATGTTCACCATTTCTATTATTGAGATCCTATATGGAGGTCTAGATTGAGATTTAAATGCAAAAAAATATGCCCTACTCTAATATACAATCCCAAGCAAGACAAATACATGATTTCAGTTTAAAGGGAAGAGTGACTGTCTCTTTGATCTGATTGATGTTCTCAATCTAGCAAATAGCAGCCATTAAACCTTAAATGTTCAGTTGGAACGTTAGCCTTTCTAGTTGCTTTTAAAAGGCATTATCAATATTAGTACTCACCACTGAAATGGCCTTTAATCTTTGTTTATGATAGAATTATTCAGGAAAGCTTTGAGGGGTTAAAGGGATATTGAAATAATGGAGCACTCGTTTCATTGCTACAGCACAGTGAGTTCTTGAGATGGCTTGAGTAATGCCGCATTACTTGTTTGAGCTAGTTGGCCAGATTCTTTGTTCAAGATGAAGTAATTGGCTGAGCACCATTTCTCCTGGCTGCCAATCCACTGCAGCTATTAAATCAGCATTGTGTTCTTTTGGGGTCCTAAATACAGGTTGCGCTGTATCGAAAGTGGTATTTCTGTGGCATTGGCTTTCCTTTGCTACTTGTCAGCAATGTCAAAAATCTGGATTCTTGATGCACAAATGGTTATTCTCCTCAAACCTGTGAAATCCTGCCACCATTAAGCTCACTGGTATCTTTTAAATGGTTTTATGCAGTCTCCCTCACTAAATTGATCCAATTGTGTATTTGGTAAAGTTATTAACTGACATTTTTGCTTTTTTTTTTTCGGACTTCGAACTAAGTCATTTAAAAATTATACTATTTCAAGCAGAATAATTGCAATTTCAGATATTCCTTATTGAAAAGACCTAAATAGGAGAACACTGCAATTTTAAAAACTCTTGAGCGTCTTAGTTGATAGGAATTTGCGGAACAGTACCATCCACACATAATGGACGCTGTCATGGACTGGCAAGTGAATGATTTTCACCTTGTTATGGTAAATACTTAAGGGAATGAATGTAAATGACTGGAAAGCACTGACAAAGGTATGAGGGTGAAATAAATTTAGTTTTAAGGAGTACATATTTTCCTGCAACTTAAAAATGATCGCATATCAGAATTCTGTCAAAACTCATAAGATAGGTTATGTTGCACAATACATATATAAAAAATCTATGCTAATAAACAGGTACAAGACTTTATACATGAATATATATAGATATGTATGTAACACGCCCTTATTGTGTTTGTGGTTGGCTTTATAGACTGATTCTTGAAGAACAAACTATATGAGACCTAGGTTTTAAATAGAATTGTAATCAAATATATTAAACTTCACAGTCTGCTGTTGCAGACTTTTTTACATACAGATCACATAATTAAAAGAGGTTTAATTGGATAATTTCCTTAAGTACATGTGGTGGTTTCAATGCACACACCATGATTCTAACCTAACAAAGCTATGGTTATATGGAGCAGCATTTTGCTTAATGTAGCCTGTTTAATGAAGCGCCTTGAAGAGGGTATATTCTGCAATATTAAAGGAGGCGTTCTGATGCTGAAGTTTTAAGACAAAAATATAAATATTCTGATTTGTAAGTAGCCAGATATACTTGTTGCCGCTTTAGAAATCAATCGGATTTGCCTCTTCTAGCATTACAGAATTATTGCAGAAGATGTCATTTTAAATCTTAGTGCGTTAGCAATTTTAATATCAGTTTAAGTTATGGATGATCAGATCTATTTAATATCAAATGGCATTTTTGAGCAACATTCCATTTAAAAAAAGAAATTGAGTTTCCCAAATTTAAAAAAAAAAAAGGTTTCCTGTCCACTTTATTTGCTAGAACAACCATTATTTGGTTTAGTATTTGAAATTTCCCTGAATTTTCATGATGTATTTCTTAAAATTACTATGCCCTTGATTTAACAAACTAGTTAATTTCTCTGGTGAATTTTTGACTAAGTTTTCCTAAACCATTCCACATGAGAAAATGGGGTTCAGCTTAAATGTATAGTATCCATCAGTTTTTCGTCACTAGCTTACAACTTTGCAGCGATTAGATGGTATCCTTCACAACCTTAAGGACAGAAGTGCAGGTTGGTGATGAGAGCTCTTGCATCCCGCAAAATGGGGAAGGAGAAATGTTTGGATTTTCATTTAAATTAAACCCAACAAGTGTTTTAGAAATTGTCCAGTCCAGTGGCGATGTTACAAACATCAGGCGTGTAGATGTTTTAACTTGAAATTAACTTAGACATGGTGAGTTTGATTTGGCAACTGCTTTTAAATCAAAATTTGAAGCTACAAAATGGGTGTTGGGCAAAATGAATTTCCTTATTTCCAATTACCCAGTGCTAATCGCAAGCAATATTGCTGCAGGATACAAGAGCAATGGGCGGAGAGCAATTTTGAACAGAACCAACCACTATTGATGCAAATGATTAGCTTGTGATTATGTTTTTGGTGAGATTTTTTTTTATCTCACTGAGAAATCATGAGTACAACAGTCCAACCAACACACCTTTACTGCTCTTAAGATCAGCTTTTTACGGAATGTTAATGATGGCGGAGAACTAGCACTAGGTTTGCTTAAAGTATAGTATGCAAAGAAATGGTGGTTTTGAGGTTAAATTATCTTGAGGTTAAATTTCCCACTAATTTCTGAAATGTACAGACAAATGGGAACTATTTAGTGTGACATTAACTGGTTATGTTTTATGTCTCTTTAAAAATGTTTATACATGGAATCAAAATAAAATTCTCAGCTCATTGTAGTGATCTAAATTCTGACAGTCATTGTATTAGTAATATATTTGCAAATTAAGGTGTTTTAGTTAAACTGATCTCCTAAATGGAGGCAAATATTTCGGCCACTTTTGAGAATGTCAGGTTCATGGTTTTGTACAAATTTGCTACATTTACGTAAATAGATGTACTGGGGTAAGCTTGAAAAAACATTCAGATTCATTCCATTTGTCTCTGAAGGAACTTTATCCTCCAGCAAATTATGGACCAAAATGAAAACAAGACTGGCTTAAATTTGGTACGAATATTTACGGTGTATTAATAATTTTCCCCTGTTCACAAATAAGCTGGTAGAGTAAGTGGGCAGACCTGCTGTAGAGCATGGTCAAATTTGAGAATGTTTTCAAACCATTCTGAAGAAGGGCTCTAACCTGAAACGTCACCTACCAATGTTCTCCCAGCGATGCTGCCTGGACCCTCTGAGTTACTCCAGCACTGTCTTTTTTTTGAGAATGTTTTACTCTGTCAGAATCAATTTCTCCCTGACTTGGGAATGCTTAATGCCAAAGTGTAGCCTGTGTACATTGGCTGCTCATCAATGAGCTGAAGTGCATACTGTGATAGATAGAACTATTCAGATTCCTTGCATAAAAATAAAGTTCATTCGATTCTTTATATCCTTTTAAATACTGCCATTTTACTATAGTTAAGTGATTATGGCTAATTGATTTTGGATAGTTTTACTGATACTGACCAGAATATTTCACTGAATGGTTCGCCATTTGTCAAAGCAGTATTATGGCACTGGTGAAGATATTTTGGTATCACTGCCCACAGAAATGCTGATCACTTAGCTACAGATCATAAGATATAATTTGTTAATTTCTATTTTGATAAAGTCTGTACACAATTATTATTTCTGGTGACTGTTAAAAAGAAGGCAAATAGGACTTTATCAAATATATATATAAATAATTAGTAATCTTAAACATCGTGGGGGTGCCATTCTTCAATAAAAAAAAATGTCTGTGTATAGATCAACAGCAGACAAGTTGGTCTAGTTCATAAAATACATTGGCAATCAATAGTGATGTTTTCAAACTATTAAAGTGCTTGCAGTACGTTATTTACAGATATGATTAATAAAATTGGATATCTTTAATTGTGCAAAGTCACCAGAAAAAAAACTTAGTTGATTAAGTGAAAGTAAATGTGTTTTCAACAGTTTGGCTGATTGTTTTTAGATATAACCTTGTTATGCACTCAATGTGCAGTATAATACATTAGCAATAGCTGAACTTGCATTCATGTATATTTATCTTTTTTGTTCCTTCATACCATCTCAAATCAGATTTTTATTTTTAATGCGCCTCATTTTAAAAAGAGATATTGGTGCCCTCGATTTCAGTGCATTGAATTTTTATTGGATTGAGCATTTTCTTACTAGATAATCATGCATTACAAAAAAAGAATGGCATGATATTTCAGAATATGGCTAAAGTATTGAAAACAAATTCAAATACTATGGAAGTTGCAGACTGTTCTTTTAATATTGAATAACTAATTCGGATACTGCCAGATAACTAATGTAATTTAAAAAAATTGAGTTTGACTGTTTAGCTCACAACCAGTGTCATTGTTTGCAACAAAACAGCATACCAATGCGAACAAAACACTCCTAGTTAATTCAACATAACCAGGTTTACCAATTTAGTTATAGTTATACATGACCTTTTAAAAGATATTTGTACACCTTTGCTAAATTAATAAGTACTGTAATGCAAGACTTGAACAATGCATATTAATAGTTGTACTGGCCCAATTCAATGTCATAAGTACTTCAGAATATCAGATTTATATAGGAGAGATTAAACGGTGTGTACGAGTGTTGCTCCTGTATTTTAAAGGAAGATAACCTAGGAAACCTTTGCAGTTCAGATATGTAATTTAAGCGCTTTTTACCATAAGTGTTATTTAAGTTGTTTAATGATTGATGTTTATTATTCTTAATAGAAAAAAAAACTTTATGGTTTAACTGAAGTTGGATGCTTCTTTGAGCTACAGGGAGCATTTCAGAACACAAGTCTGTGGGCTTTCCTTTTATTGTATTTCAATTGCAGTTTTGGACTTCCTTATTTTGAATTCTATTGGAACACTAATAAAGCAAGAGGAGAATTATGGAAATGTCATTGTCTTCCAAGCGTAGTTCATAGAATCTAAGTGTTTTAATAACGCCAATTAGAAGTTACTTATGGAATCTGAAAGACCCACAGATTACACTTGTGACTATGAAGTGTAAATCTGTTTTTTTTGTTTTTTTTGGATAAGATCAGTTAGTGATCTAAGTGACAGAATTAAGCCAAGAGTTTGTAATTGTATATTTACTGTAAGATGTAGAACATTCAATAACTATTAAAAGGTTTACAAAAAAGTGCATTTGTGATTTTTTTGTTTTGTTTTTTTGGCACGGATGTTTGAGACACAGTATCTGATGACATTTGAGAAAAATAATATTTTCAGGACTTTTATCCAATTCCTTTATTCTAATTTCAGATCTGCACAATAATTGTTAGCAATGGAAATGGGTGCTTGGAAACGATGGAAGTGTACTGGAATGCATGACCCATGCTTGCAATGTAAAGTTATAAACTGAAAACAAAATCTGAAATCTTGCATTATTCAGCATGGTAAAAAGTCAGCCTGCAAATGTAGATCCTCCACCCCCCCCCCAGAGCTTGTTTTGCCAGACCATCAGAGGTCACGTAATAATTATTCTATAATACACTTCTGATCTACTCATTATACTCCCATATCTCAAAAGCACGATGGACTGCTAGAAACTTGAATAAAAATATTAAATTAAAAAGATGTATTAATTTCCATACAAATAATTACTTGGTGGCCAAGTCAATGGACATTATCAAAGCAGAGATAGATAGATTCTTGATTAGTACGGGTGTCAGGGATTATGGGGAGAAGGCAGGAGAATTGGGTTAGGAGAGGATAGATTGGGCATGATTGAATGGCATAGACTTGATGGGCAGAATGCTTGCCTAATTCTGCTGCTATCATTTATGACCTTATGAATGTTGCAGTAGTATTAGCAATGTTACAAAATGTTGTGATTTAAAAAATCAAGTCTGCAATTTATCCCATCAGATAAAGCATAAAAATAAGTTTAATTTGACACCTAATTCACTTTCATATCTTCAGTATTAAAAAAGTTATGGCCATTTTCATATTCGGGAAATTAGCATCTTGTTCCCTATTGCTTTTCCATTAACTTAACACAAAAGCTGTGATCGAGGACAGTCAAAAACCCATAACTTTCTTAAAAATTAAGAGAGAACTGAAAGAAATTTTCAGTTATTATAGATTGAAGCATTCTGAAACAAATATGAAACAATCTTACTTGGATGACCTGAAATTAAAGCATATAATTAGTTAGTTACCCAATTGTAGCTAATTACATAATTCAATTACTAGATCTAAACATCTATCCATTTCTTAAGAAAAGATCAACATTTTTAAATAGCCTAAGTGTCCAAATAACATACACACAAGAATTCACAATATAACATGATTTTTAAATCTCATTGTCATGGATTTATAGGCCAAATGGAAGGAATTTAGTGTTTAATACCTGCAAATTAATGGCCATTTAAATCATCTTGCGAGTGGGTTTTTCTGGAACGCGATCATTTGGAACGTTGCGGTTGCAGTGAATTTGAACCCCATGTCGGCAGGAAAAATACTGCCGGTTCGGATGGGCTCCAAGTCACCTTTCTCGCAACTTAAAATTTTGATTAAAGGGATCTTAAGAAGCACTTTTCAATGTAAAAATAAACAGCCTACCTTGCCTTGTCCCCTACGTGAGATCCGTCCCGTTGTTGGCGTTCGCGGCTTTAGAAGATTTTTAATTTACTATAGCAATTAAATTATCCACTTAGTTTAAAAATAACTGCAGAGAACGAATGTCGCAGCGATTTTTCGTCAGCAACTAAACAGCCTGAACAACATCGATTTCAACAGCCTAGAGGAAATGGCGTTTTAAACCCACCCCCTCTCAAAGGCGCCAAAGTTGCTCACACGGGCTGTGACAGAACTGCAGCGCCGCTGAAGGTAAGTGTTGCAACATACCTAGTAGTGTCGCTTCCAAAGTGACAGATTTTAAAATTTCACTGGAAGCAGTGTCTTGGCTATCACACCGCTGTTGCTTGCACTGTCTGCCCTCCACGCTCCCCAAAACAGCGGCCCCGAGTGGTGGGCGCGGGTCGTGCAGGCTTCCCACCCTCCCAGGTGGGTTTGTGTCAGGTGCTCCGGTTTCCTCCCACCTCCAAAGACTTGCAGGTTGGTAGGTTAATTGGCTTCTGTAAATTGTCCACAGTGTAGGATAAAACTAGAATACGGGTGATTGCTGGTTGACGTTGACTCAGTGAGCCGAAGGGCCTGTTGCCATGCTGTATCTAAACTAAACTAAAATTTCTAAACTAAAAAGTTAAACATTATTTCATTTTTTGGCCATTTGGCATATGCCTACCAACACCTTTTGGATACAAAATAGATTAGCATAAGTCAATTAATTCTACTCCAGCGTTCTTCGCCCTTAGATCTATAAATGTTTAAAATCAAATTTTTGTTTAACTTTTTGTTACTCTGCAGAACATAGAATCTGCTTGCACCTCCACCTATATATGTATCACAATCACTTGCAGTCTAAATAAAACAGTCACATTCTCTGCACAAATTCTCCATATCTAATCTTCAGCAGATTATCCAAGGCTGTGTTAACTTTTGCTAAATTGAATTTCCAGAATTGAAGACCCTATTCTAGTTGAGACCTGGGAAATCCCTTGGAAATGTTTATGAAAACTTCAAGAAAATGGTGGAAAAGCACAGCAGGTCATGCAGTATTTGGACCTGGTGGCAATAGTTTTCAATAACTTTCCTACCAGTTCATATTGTCACATAAATCCAAAAATAATCTTTCTTGCCTTTAGCACTGTTTCCCAGTCGATAAGGTAATTGGTCTATTATTGTGACTCTTCCCGTTACACATCTTTGAAATTTGCAGACCTGTTTCTCTGTTTCTCTTTCCACTGAGTATGTGTAGTAGGAAGGAGCTGCAGATGCTGGTTCAAACTGAAGACCAACACAAAAAGCTGGAGTAACTCAACGGGACAGGCAGCAATTCTGGAGGGAAGGAATGGGTGACGTTTCGGGTCGAGACCCTTTTTCAGACACACAAAACGTCACCCATTCCTTCTCTCCAGAGATGTTGCCTGTCTCACTGAGTTACTCCAGCCTTTTGTGTGTGTCTACTCTCTCTACTGATATTGCCTGACTGGCTCTGTTCTATTTCTGTTAGAAATGTGTTCATCTAGTTCTTTTTTGTGAACCTTTTTATTTAAACAACACATTTGTTTTTTCTGTAACTCAAGCCAAATGGATTTAATTCTAGTATTATGTAATGTAATTTCTCTTAAAACTGTGGCATGTTTATCATGGTCAAGCCATTATTAATATTTATGAATCATAAATATTAAGAATTCCTTGACTTATTTAAGCCTTTCATAACATAACCATGGCATAATCCATCTCTCACTTATCCCAGCAGTTTACCACTTTCACTGATTACGCTACCAAAAGTCGATCTGTTAACACTAAGCCTTGTGCTATTATTCTCTGACTAATCTGATTTTTTTGAAATATTTGTAATCCTGTTGATCAAATGCCAATTAAAGATCCTCAATACAAAGTCAAAATTACCCAACCGTTGTCTTTTAAACTACCATATTATTTACAGCTCTTCATGGCCCTGTCCCACAGTACGAGTTAAATCCAAAGTTCATTCCAAGAGCTCTCCCAAGTTTGCCCTGATTCGAACTCTGAGATTTACGGTAATGGCCGCTCGTCGGTACTCGGGGCTCTCGTGGACATTTTTCAACATGTTGAAAAATCTTCACGTCTTCCCGAGCTTACCTGCCAAAAGCGAATCTCTCCGACTACCTGCCGTTAGTGTTACGAGCTGCTAAGAGACGTCCCCGAGCTCCGACGTACTCGCTACGTTCATTCTCCGTGCTTACCACGAGTTTGATTTTTTTTAAACTCGGGAGAGCTCTTGGAATGAACTCGTACTGTGGGACGGGGCCATTAGTCCATAACATTCCTTACATAGCCAAGGCGATTAGAAAACCATGATAAGGCCTTTTTTAGCATCTTATCTGGGACAGAGGACTTTTCTAATCCTTTGAATTGGTTTTCATCTTCTAAGGTTGACATTGTGATGAGGGTTTGTTCTAGTGTGAGAGACAGACTGTCTACATATTGTTTAGAATGAGAGGGAACCTTGTTGGAACAGACACTTTACAAGGCTTGATGGTGGAGATGTAGAGAGCCACCTTGTGCTAATATGCTCATGGGTTGGAAGTTCAAGGACTTGGATCCAGTGATGATGAGAGATGGTCAGTGTGTCAGAATCAAGATAGCATGGCATTTGGAATATGTCCAATTGTTGGAACTCTTCTCCTGCACTTGAAACTCTTGCCCTTACTGGCCTTCTACTTGCACTGCAAGTTCCTACTATAAAAGTTGTGTATCAGGTTTCTCCAAGTTTGACATTTCCATCCTGGTAAAGATTCTGACTACCCTATTTGAGTCCCTCAAAATTTTATATACTCCTACTATGATATCCCTCAACCCCTGATATTTCAGAGAAAACAATCTAAGTTTGTCCAAGCTCCCCTTGTAGCTTTCCCTCCATTCCAGGCAGCATCCTGAAAAATCCATCGAAGCCCCCACACCCTTGTAATGGGGCAACGAGACTGCCTACAATATTGCAAATGGGGCCCCGCCAAACTTAGTTAAAACTGCAACATGACTGTCGCTCATAGAATCCGCCTTGACCATTAAGCATCCTGTCATACTAATTCTGTGTTATCCCACTTTCTCACCCAGTCCTTCCACAGTGGGAGCCATTTACTGGCCAATCAACCTACATATGGGAAGTGGGAGGAAAATCACATGGTCACAGACAAACTCCACACAGGCAGCAGCCGAGCTCTGGGGTGAACCACCTTCTGGCACTGAGGCAGCAGCACTATTAGCTGCACCACTGTGCTCCCCTTGCTCTTGTACTCAATCCTCTGGCCAATGAAGGAAAGTGTACCATATGCCACTTTCCAGGAGCTAATGACTTGGACATCAAGATCCCTTTGTACATCAGTTTTGCTAATGGTTCTGCCATTAAATGTATAATTTCCTCTTATTTGACCCTCTACGATATGACAGAACTTTATTTATCCCAAGAGGAAAATTACACTCTAAAGTGCAACCTCACACTTGCCTGGATTAAACTATATTTGCCATTTCTCTGCCCACATCTATAACTGATCTATTTCTTGCTCTATCCTTTGACTCTATTCACATTCTGCAAGTCAACCAATTTTTTTTTTGTCAACTGCAAACTTGCTAACCAGCTCATCTACATTTTCGTTCAAGTCATTTATGTACAGTAAATGCTCGTTATAACGGAACATAGCGAGGGGAATCATACCCATTATTGCAGTACAATATATGGCATTTCATGGGTATTCAGACATTTAGTCTGAGCAGGAACAGCATTGACAGATGTGCTTTTTATCAGCTGAAGCATTAAAGCAAAGCCCTACCTGTCCAAAGCTCCAAGGTCTCAATGGAGCAATTGTTGCAGTGGCATCGGCAAGCACGGCCAAGCAAGCTGTGGGCGCGGCAGAGAGGTATTGGCAGACCGGCCTGGCAGTGAAATTCGGTAGTTCCGGTGCCATAACCGTAATCTTTTATGAAGAGGTCTGTACACATGAGGGTTTACTGTTTGTCACAACAGGAGGTCCCAGCACAGAAGCCCACTAGTCTCAGATCTCCAGCCAGCACAACGCCCACCACCACTGTCCATGGGTAAGCCAGTTCTGAATCCAAACTAACCACCTTGGATCCCAATACACCCTAATCTAACGGATCAGCCTAGCACGAGGGACATAAGAACAGAAAAATAGATGCAGGAGTAGGCCATTCGGCCCTTCGAGTCTGTCATTCAATATGATCATAGCTGATCATCTTATATTAGTACCTGCTTTTTCCCCCATATCCCTTGATTCCTTTAGCCCTGAGCTAGATCTAACACTCTTGAAAGCATCCAGTGTATAGGCCCCCACTACCTTTTGTGGCAGAGAATTCCATAGATTCTGGGTGAAAAAGTTTTTCCTCATCTTCGTCCTAAATGGCCTACCCCTTATTCGTAACATTTTTCCATGCATCTAACCTGTCCAATCCTTTAAGAATTTTATATGTTTCTATAAGATGCCCTCATCCTTCTAAATTTCAGTGAATACAAGCCCAGTCGACCCATTCTTTCATATGTCAATCCCGCCTTCCCGTGAATTAACCCGGTGAACCTACACTGCACTCCCTCAATAGCAATAATGTCCTTCCTCAAATTAGGAGACGAAAATTGCACACAATAGAAACATAGAAAATAGGTGCAGGAGGAGGCCATTCGGCTCTTCGAGCCAGTACCGCCATTCATTGTGATCGTGGCTGATCGTCCCCAATCAATTTAGAGTGGTGAATCTGTGGAATTCTCTGCCACAGAAGGTAGTTGAGGCCAGTTCATTGGCTATATTTAAGAGGGAGTTAGATGTGGCCGTTATGGCTAAAGGGATCAGGGGGTATGGAGAGAAGGCAGGGATGGGATACTGAGTTGGATGATCAGCCATGATCATATCGAATGGCGGTGCAGGCTCGAAGGGCCGAATGGCCTACTCCTGCACCTATTTTCTATGTTTCTAATAACCCGTGCCTGCCTTCTCCCCATATCCCTTGACTCCACTAGCCCCTAGAGCTCTATCTAACTCTCTGTGGCAGGGAATTCCATATATTCACAACTCTCTGGGTGAAAACGTTTTTTCTCACCTCAGTCTTATTCTAAACTATAACTATGAAGAAAATGTTAAATGAAGTTTGAATGGCAATGAATAAGAACTTGAGGGTTCTTGTATCATTTTGCTAATTAACTCTCCACACACCCCTGAAAGTGTAAATAAACCTAAAGCCTATTTCATAAACACTCGGCCCTTAAGGGTTATTTCATATAACCAGCAGCTGTTGTGCTTCCATCGTACCATGTTACTTTTTTTTACAAGCTCACTTCTCCAACTAATCTGCAGCCATAAATGTCCTAAGTGTCCTCATCATTGAACAATGTGATAGAGAGCACTTAGTATTGCTCTTCCTTTAGTAAAATGTCAGTTTGACCTAGATTATTTACTTGTTCGAGATTTCTTGCTGCATTCAAGCTTAGTAATGTGGTAAATCCCCCCACAATCATTTGGTAGGGTGAATTTAGCTAATTGAGTAATCCACAAGCAGATCAATAATAGTGAATGACAAAAGGTGCACGAGCAGGCCATTCGGCCCTCCGAGCCAACACCGCCATTCAATGTGATCACCGCTGATCATCCACAATCAGTACCCCATTCCTGCCTTCAAGTGAATTTTGTAAAAGAGATTGTATGATCTGCTACTGCACTTCTCGATACTTGATATTAAATTCGAAAAGCCATTTAAATTGATATTCTGGTTGCTGGGTTAACAATTGGAGAGGACATTGACAGGAAGGAAAAGGGGGGCAAATAGAGAAAGCAAAGGCATGAAAAAGTTACACAATGCAGAGCTGTAGGAAACAGAAAATGCTGGAACCATAACAGGTTAAAATAGATAAAATTTGTATTGAGACTCTTCTAGCAATATCTAGTTTATTGTACTAATCAAGAATCTATCTATCTCTGCCTTATTGTCACGGGTGCTGAGGTACAGTGAAAACCAATAAGTGATTCCTGACCATATCTCACTCAGAGGCAGATAATGAAAACGAAAAATGAGAGAAACGACTGATCTATCACTCCCTCCCAACCCCATTCTCCTGCCTTCTCCCCATATCCCTTGACACCCATACTAATCAAGAATCTATCTCAGCCTAAAAAATATCCATTAGGATTGCATGCTTTAACCTGCATACACAACATTATCCTGATCAATGCAGGGCTGACTCGAGCCATTATTGTAAAGTGAAAGGTATGCCAGGAATGGCAGAAAATGCACTTAAAAATGAGGTACCAATCTGGTGATGCTGCAATATTGGTGCTTAATCAGCCAAAAGAACAAATTAAAGGTTGTGCTGAACTGTCTTGTGACTAATGCAACTAATGCACTGAATTAAATCTTTACAGCTCTTTAACGCTTGAGTGTAAAGGGTTTGTAGCTTCATTGCAAGAATTTTTAAATTATGGGGAATAATGGATGTCACTACAATTCTACAGGTCCTTGATGGAGACTTTGCCTGGGGTATTGTGTGGTGTTTTTGTTTCCTTACCTAAGAACGGGTATACAAGCAATTGGGGAAGTGCAATGAAGATGTGCCTAACTGATTCTAGGGATGTCAAGATTGATAAATGAGGCAACAATTGGTTGACTCATCAATGCGTTCTATATGTTTAGGTTTACTATTGTCATGTTAGTGAGGCACAGTAATAAGCTTTGTTTTGCATGCTGTCCAATCAAGCCTGATGAGTCAACTCGAGTATCATAGGTAGAGCAAAGGAGAAGATACAGAGTGCAGAATATAATTCCCAGCGTTGTGGCACATCAGTTCCATAGACATAGTCCAGTACAAACAATGGGGATAGAAGTGAATTAGAAGTACACGAGATTATGGAAGGACAGTTCAGAAGCCTGATAACAGAGGGAAGGTGCTGTTGCTGAGACTGGTGATGTATGCTTTCAAGCCTCTGCCCTTCAAGGGCATGGAGAAGGATTGACCAGTGTTGGGACAAGTCTAATCATGTTAGCTGCTTTTCCGAGGCAGCGTGAGATGTAGATGGGGTCAATGGTGGGGTATCTAGTGGTGTGATGGACTGGCCTACATCTACAGCCTTGGGCAGAGCTGTTCCCAAACCAAGCACCCTGACACTATTTCTATGGTGCATCAGAAGAGATTTGTAAGAGCCATGGGAGACATGCCTAATTTCCTCAGTTTTCTAAGGAAGTAGAAGTGTTGGTGTCCCTTCTTGACTGTCACATTAATGTGACTGGTCCAGGACAGATTATTAATGCCAAGGAATTTGAAGCTAAATCATTTTGACTATGGCACCATTGATGCTGATTGGCCCATGTACTCCACCAGGCTTTTTATATACGAATAAACTGCAGATACTGGTTTAAACCAAAGATAGACACACAATGCTGGAGTAACACTGCGGGACAGGCAGCATCTCTGGAGAGAAGGAATGGGTGAAGTTTCGGGTCGAGACCCTTCTTCAGATTCATACAAGGCTTTTATAATTTAGAGCACACGGAACATACAACAGTCTGCGAATACAACAAGCTGATTGCAGGAAGAAACATACATCCAAAGCCATCAAACATTCCTCATACATGAATGCATTCATCCCTGTGATAATATTCGTAAACCTCCTGGACACTCTCCAATGCCAGTGCATTCTTCCTCGCCCAAAACTACTCCCAATTTTCCAAATGTGGTCTGATCGGTGCCCCATAAAACCTCAACATTATGTTCTTGCTTTTATGTTCAAATTCAAGTTACATTTATTGCCACATACACCAATTGGTGCAGTGAAATTTAAGTTGCCATACAGCCGCACAGATAAAATAAAATGAACACAACACTATAGAATTTAACATGAACATCCCCCACAGCGGAATCTACGCTTCCCACTGAGGGAAGGCAATAAACTTCAGTCATCTTCCTGTTGTTCACTTGTGGTCAGGGCCCATTGAGCCCTCCGCAGTCGCCGCTACGGTGGCCTGTTGTTCAGGCCCTCTCGCCGGGATGGTCGGAGCGGAAGAACACTCAGCGGCTTGGAGTTCCGAATCGGCCACCTCTGAAGTCCACAGGCCGAGTTGGGTGGAGCTCCAACACTGGCGATCCCCGGCAAAGGATCCCAGGACTCTGCAGTGTTAAAGTCAGCGCGGCCCGCGGCTGGAAACTTCACAGACCACGGCTCCACGGTGTTAAAGTCGGCAGGCCCAACACGCCGGAGCTCCAACAGTGATGATCCCCGGTAAGGCATCGCCTGCTCCGCGATGGAACTCAGTGGTGCGCCACCGCTGAAGCTCTGGCCGGGGGGGGGGGGCGAAGATGCGGCTCTGAGAAAAGACGCATCCTCGACCAGGAAGTGACTGGGAAACGGTTTTCCTTCTTACCCCCACCCCCTACATAAAAAAGACTAAAAGACCTCCAAAAACATACTTTTTGACACTAAAAATAACAAAAAGCGTGAAAGGATGGACAGCTGCTGCCGAGGCTGCCACACTCGATGGCGTAATGAATGCAAACATTGCATTTGCCTTGTAAGAAGTAACTGCAAATGCTGGAAAATCAAAGGTATTTTCCATTGCATTTGCCTTCCTTGCTACTGGCTCAATCTGCAAACCTACCTTTTGGGAATACTGCACCAGCTCACTCAAGTCCCATTGCACCTCCCTTATCTGAATCCTCTCCCCCTATCCTTTAGGAAATAGTCTCTGCCTTTATTCCTTCTGCCATCGTGCATGCATCTACAATTTTTGACGCAGTATTCCATTTGCCACTTCTTTGTCCACTCTCCCAACCTGTCCAAGTCCTCCTGCAGACTACCCGTATTCTCAACACTGCCTGCCCTTCCATGTATCTTATCACCTGCAAACTTGGCCATGAGACCATCAGTACCATCACCCAGTTCATTAACATATACCATGAAAAATAGTGGATGCAACACCATTCCCTGTGGCCAACGAGAAAAGTCACTGCTAATGTTCTTCAGGGCAGTATTTACTTCCTAAAGTCTGCGCTGGGGATATTTGATAGTGAACAAATCCACTTGCACATCCTCAGGAGCATTTGAAGGCTCGAGGCCTGTGCTCGCTGGAGTTTAAAAGGATGAGGGGAAATTTCATTGAAACCTACCGATTAATGAAAGGTCATGATAGTGTGGATGTGAAGAGGATGTTTCCAGTAGTAGGAGAGTCTAGGACCAGAGGGCACATCCTCAGAATACAAGGAAATAAGAGTCAGAGTGTTTTATCATCGTATATCCCGGACGAGACAATGACATTTTTACTTGCTGCAGCACCACAGAATATGTGAATATGTTGACATTTTATATAACGGGGGGAAAAAAACAAAAAGTTCAATAGATAACAAATATAGTGCAAATAACAAATAATAATGTAGTATTTTGCAGTTCAGAGCACATAGCTTATTTGTTGTGTTTAATAGCCTGGTGGCTGTGGAGAAGAAGTTGTTCCTGAACTTGGATGTTACAGTCTTCAGGCTCCTGTACCTTCTTCCTGATGGCAGTGGTGAGATGAGTGTGTGGCCAGGATGGTGTGGGTCCTTGATGATGTTGCCTGCCCTTTTGAGGCTCGGCTACGATAGATCCCTTCGACGGTGGGGAGGTCAAAGCCGGTGATGGACTGCGAAGTGGCCACAACTTTTTGTAGTCTTTTTCGCTCCTGGACGTTCAAGTTCAAATATCTTTACAATGGAGATGCGGAGGAATTTCTCTAGCCTTTAGGCTTTGGTGGTTTAAAAACTGGATTTGCTAATGACGTCGAAATCCCATTTGTTACCACTTAATAAATTGCAACGTTATCTGAATTTTTAAGCAGCTGGTTTGAGTAAGAGATCATTGCAGCTGGCTGGATTACATACTGTTCACCAGCTTGAATCTAATTCTGGCAGTCTGTCCAAACTTGGTGGAAATAACTGGACAACTTTCAGGCCAGGATTGCTGCCAACGTTCTTAACCAACTGCACAGATTACAGCAATTCAAAGGAGGAATACTGCCTTGTTTTCCACATTATCTCCATGACGTTAAGTAATGTTAGTTCTGTATGGCTTCACTTTGGCTCTCCCAGTTATTTATGCTTCTTGAGCAGATTGAAGGTGAATATACAGGGACAAGTTACTGAATTTTGCAAAAGCCATTCCACCTATTATTCCCCGGGGGGGTGTTGATGGAAATAAGGGGAGAAATAATAATAAAAATAGAAATAGGCAGTCTGTGCAGAGTCAATGGGCCAATGGATATGTTTCTGTGCTGTATCTTTCTATGACTTTCTTTGTAATAAATCTTTACGTGTGCAGTTTGTAGTTCAAAATAATGGTGCTTTGAAAAAAAACCCACTTGACACTCAGTTGGCAGATGGTTCCCAATGGCCAGAAATGCAATATAACGATGAAAGAGGGTTCAGAGGATGGATTGGTGTCACCTTCAACCATGTTGATGCACCTTTAATCAAACAAATGGTAACCTGTCTATTTTTTACGCTTTGCTAAAATATATAATGTTGCCCTAAATTGTTCGTATAGAACAGCACAAGAGTTCTCAAACGCCCATACCACCACCTTCAGAGATATGCATGCCCAAGGACTTGAAACTGTTCATTTTCTCCACAACTGTCCCGTTGATGAAAACAGGTCATGGATCCGCTTCTTTCCCTTCCTAAAGTCAACAATCAGCTCCTTGGTCTAGCGAATATTGAGAACAAGAAAGTTGTTGTGGCAATATCTCTCCCATACTCTGATTTATCACTTCCCATTATGAAACATGAAATGATACTCTTTCCGCAGATGTTGCCTAACCTGCCTAGCTTTTCCAGTATTTTTCATGTTCTGCTTTTATATCATGCGAGTTAAGTTTTTCTCAAAAGGACACAAAGTGCTGGAGTAATTCAATTGGTCAGGCAGCATCTCTATAGAACACGGATAGGTGACGTTTTGGGTCGAGACCCTCCTGCCAGACCTCCTGAATATCTCTAGCACTGTGTCCTTTCGTGTATTAACCAACATCTGCCATTCCTTATTACCACATTCTCAGTTTTTCTCAACCTAGTCGGAGAAATCTAGTCCATAGAGCAGGTCCTACCACCTTACTACAAGTAGCTTGATACACAGACCAAGAACCTTGACGTGCTGGTAACCACTACCTTTAAGCAATTTTGGTTCTTCCTATTGCAGGCTTTTCCCATTATTCCTTTCCTATCAGATCCTTAAATTTTCAAACTTCTGTTTTCCACTTATATGGCAAGACATTCTTGCCATAGAGGGAGTACAGAGAAGGTTCAACAGACTGATTCCTGGGATGGCAGGACTTTCATATGAAGAAAGACTGGATAGACTCGGCTTGTCCTCGCTAGAATTTAGGAGATTGGGGGGGGATCTTATAGAAACATACAAAATTCTTAAGGGGTTGGACAGGCTAGATGCAGGAAGATTGTTCCCAATGTTGGGGAAGTCCAGAACAAGGGGTCACAGTTTAAGGGTAAGGGGGAAGTGTTTTAGGACCGAGATGAGAAAAACATTTTTCACACAGAGAGTGGTGAATCTCTGGAATTCTCTGCCACAGAAGGTAGTTGAGGCCAGTTCATTGGCTATATTTAAGAGGGAGTTAGATGTGGCCCTTGTGGCTAAAGGTATCGGGGGGGTATGGAGAGAAGGCAGGTACGGGATACTGAGTTGAATGATCTGCCATGATCATATTGAATGGCGGTGCCGGCTCGAAGGGCCGAATGGCCTACTCCTGCACCTATTTTCTATGTTTCACAGGGTATTGTTTATGTTTCTATGCCTCCAGACCTCTGTTGCTATCGTCACTCACCCTTCCCCATCTGTCTAATCTACCAATCAACCCTTCCTTGCCTGTATCCAATTGCTTTCTGGCTCTTGCCCCATTCCTCCCCTGCCTCGAGGATACTTCACCGACCATGTCCTAATAAACCAAGCTCTTATTTTGCTGCTTTGTGCATTTTATTCTTTTTTTTTTTGTTTAATTAACTGCATCTTTTTCCTTGATAAGGTGGATAGGAAATAAAAGGGGGATATGGGCTAAATGCAGGTCAAATGTATTGGCTTAGATGGGACACCTTGGTTGGCATGGATGAGGAGTATCAAAGGGTCTATCTCCCTGCTATTATTCTATGACGCTGCATGTGTAATATTTTGCACTATTGGCAATGACCTACAGATGGTGCTATTTATCAGTAATTTGGTCTGCTACAAACTACATGCAATAATATTAAATTTAAAATTCTCTATGTATAAGATGCGCGTTATTTTGATAATAGTGTAACTCCGTTTTTACATGGAAACGTCCCATTTATGGATTAATAACCACTGATCCTCTTCCTCCGATTAAATTATCGTACTCTTTATACCCTGACCAATGAAGGCCAAGGTGCCAAATGCTTTCTTTGCCAGCCTGTCTAGCTTATAACGATTTTGATGTGAATGTAAGTGGCTTGGTTAATAAATTGGTGGATGACTAAAATTGGTGGTGTAATGGACTGTGAAAAGGTGATCTCAATAAACAGGAATAAGAAACAGAGTTTAATACATGGCACTCCGTTTTGATACGGCAAGGGAAGAATTGTACCATAAACCTTAGGCCCATGGGCAATTTGGTGGAACAGCGAGACTAAAGGGTGCAGGTCTATAGTTCCTTGAAAGTGGTGACAGAGGAAGACTGGGTACAGTAGAAGACATTTGGCATACTTGTCTCTCGGTCTCTGGCAGCTCGTTCCATATACTGGCCACCATCTTAGTGAATGAGGATGTGAATTAATAACTTGAAGCAAAGAAATGGCAGGTGCATGAAATCAATTTGTATGCATCTGAGGGCCACACTGCAAATATTCCCTAAAGTGGTCTATTTCCAAATAAGGAATTTGCAAAATCACAATCAGAAGGGATAAAGTATTAGAGCAACTCAAGGGGCTAAACGTGGAGTGTGACTGGGTCTCAAAAGACCGACACAGAGGATTTTAAAGGAAGTGGCAGTGGAAGTATTTGGTTTTTTTTGTTGGTTGAAATTTTTCAAAACTTGCTAAATTCCAGGAGGTTGCCACAAGATTGGAAAATAGCAAATTTGATTCCTTGTTCAGGAGGAGAGGGACATAGAAGGCAGGAAACTTTAGGCCGGTTAGTTTAACATTTTGAAGGCACAATAGACTGCAGCTGCTGGAAACAGTGCTGGAGAAACTCAGCGTGTCAGCGTTGTGGAGGGAATGGAACGATGATGTTTTGGGTAGGGACCTTTCCTCGAGATTGATGGAGTAGGGGAGAAAAAGTTGGAAAAGGAGGTGGGGCTGGGACAAAACCTGGCAAGTGATAGGTGGATATAGGAGGGGGGAGGGGACAATTGGCAGATGGGTGGAGTTAGCGACCAAAGATAGCTTTCTTTAATCCATGGTTCTCTCACACACACAACTATTATATTTTTCATAGTTTCGGAACCTAAGTATCTGATTTAGAGTGTTTAAGAAGGAATTGCAGATGCTGGAAAACCGAAGGTAGACAAAAATGCTGGAGAAACTCAGCGGGTGAGGCAGCATCTATGGAGCGAAGGAAATAGGCAATGTTTCGGGCCGAAACCCTTCTTCAGACTGATGTGAGGGTGGGGTGGGGGCAGGAAGAAGAAAGGCAGAGGTGGAGCCCGTGGGCTGAGGGAGAGTTGAGAACGGGTGGAGAAAGTAAGGACTACCTGAAATTAGAGAAGTCAATGTTCATACCGCTGGGGTGCAAACAACCCAAGCGAAATACGAGGTGCTGCTCCTCCAATTTACGGTTGTCCTCACTCTGGTCATGGAGGAGGCCTCAATGCTTAGACATTGGCTAGAACTCACAACCAAATTTATTTAATTTGCAAACAATCCAGTGCGTAAACTTTATGTGAATCAACCTCTCACGTTTTGAATGGGTGTTGTGCAAATGTATCAGACTGAGGCATGATTTAAAAAACATTTAGCAAGAACTATGATAAAAACACAGTGCCTTCTATGCAGTCTTTCTGAAATCAAGCCAATGTTATTGTGTTTTTTGGATTGGCACCAATTCCAATCAAGTCGTGAGGAGAGAACCCGTTCTCTTCTGCCTTGTGACAATAGTTTAAGCTCAGATTCATTTTAGAGTCAATAATTAAGGTAATTCCATAGACGTGTGCCTCGGAACAGGTTGTTTGAGCACACTAGGGACAAGGTCAGGAATAAATGATGAGTCTTAAATCTACCCTCTCTGAATTTCAAAAGCTTTGCCAATTCTTTCAGGATGACCTTTCCCAGGACCTACAGTCTTGCACGTAGAATGGTTGATTTGGTGGCTACATCACAATGGATGCCATATATAGGCTGTTGATTTGGAGTGAAAGATTGCTTTGTGGTTGCTGTGGACTCGGATGCATTCATATTGATGCTGCTGAATGACATGATGAGAGGTTGTTTCAAGGTCAAGGTAAACTGGAAGAGGAACAGAGCGTGGTTTCCCATCCAGAATGAACTAGTTTGGCATCTCAAGTGTCTTTTCCAACACAATCAATGCGTAGATAGATGGACCATAGATGGGACTCAAGAACCTGGTTATTATTGTCACATGTACCAACATACAGTTGAAAGCTTTTTCTGCATGTTATTCAAACAGATTAGATATACCACACATAGATAGAATAAGTTAAATTCAATGGAGAGAGTAAAGGGGGAGATACAGAGCGCAGAATACTGTCCTCAGCTTTGTAGTACGTTAGTTCCATAGACAAAGTCCAATGCCTTCAATGGGGAAGAGGTGACTCAACCAGTTCCTTAGCTTATGGAAGGACCATTCACAAGCCTGATAATGGAGGGGAAGATGATGTTCCAGAGTGATGGTTCAATCTTCTGTACCTTCTGCTGGATGGGAACAGGGAGGAGGAATGATCGGAGTGAGACAAATGTTTGATTACATTGGCTGCTTTTCCATGGCAGTATGAAGTGTAGATGGAGTCAACGGTGTGAAGTCTAGTCTGAATGAAGAATTTGGCAACATCCAAAACTCTGCAATATCTTGCGGTCTTGGGAAGAGCTAGTCGCAAACCAAGATTAGATGCAACCAGACGATACACTTTCTGTGGTGCAACTGTAGAATTTGTAAGTCACTGGAGATGTGCTGAATCTCCTCGGTGTCTTCAGGAAGTACAGGCATTGGTGTAGTTTCCAATCCACACCATCAATGCTAATTGGGGCATGTGCTCCTTGACGTCAATAATCTTGCTGACATTAAGGGAGAGGTTATTGTTCTGACACCATGTCACTAAGCTCTCTTATCTTCTTACCGTACTCAGCCGCACCTTGTTCAGCCCACCATGGTGGTGGCGTCTGTCAACTTGTACAAACATGACTTCCAGAGTTTGGATGGGATTAAGACATCGAAAGCAGAGGTATAGTCAACAAATAGAGTCTAACATAGGAGTACTTGTTGTTTAGGTGTTTCAGAGATGAGTTTAGGGCCAGGGAGATAGCATCTGCCGTGGACCTGTTCTGAAAGTAAGCCAAACTGTAGTGGATCAAGATTGATTGGGATTCTGGAGTTAATGTGTGCCACCACCAGGCAAAGCTCTCTCAGAGCACTTAATGATGGTGGATGTCTGTGCACTGGGTGGTAGTCATTAGTCAAGTCAAGTCAAGTCAAGTTTATTTGTCACATACACATACGAGATGTGCAGTGAAATGAAAGTGGCAATGCTCGCGGACTTTTGTGCAAAAGACAAACAACAAAACAACCAAACAAATTATAAACACAATCATAACACACATATTCTTTTACATAATAAATAATGGAAGGAAAAACGTTCAGTAGAGTTAGTCCCTGGTGAGATAGGCGTTTACAGTCCGAATTGCCTCTGGGAAGAAACTCCTTCTCAACCTCTCCGTTCTCACCGCATGGCAACGGAGGCGTTTGCCTGACCGTAGCAGCTGGAACAGTCCGTTGCAGGGGTGGAAGGGGTCTCCCATGATTTTATTTGTCTGGAGTTGCACCTCCTGATGTATAGTTCCTGCAGGGGGGGGCGAGTGAAGTTCCCATAGTGCGTTCGGCCGAACGCACTACTCTCTGCAGAGCCTTCTTGTCCTTGGCAGAGCAATTCCCAAACCAGATGGTAATGTTCCCGGACAAGATGCTTTCCACCGCCGATGCGTAGAAGCACTGGAGGATCCTAGGAGACACTCTGAATTTCCTCAATTGCCTGAGGTGGTAAAGGCGCTGCCTTGCTTACTCACCAGTGCTGAGGCGTGTGATGCCCATGTCATATCCTCGGAGATGTGGACTCCCAGATATTTAAAACAGTTCACCCTATCCACAGGATCCCCATTTATCCTCAATGGAGTGTACGTCCTTGGATGATGTGCCCTCCTAAAGTCCATGATCAGCTCCTTCGTTTTTTTGATGTTCAAGAGGAGGCTGTTATCCTGGCACCAGAGTGCTAGATCAGCCACCTCCTCCCGGTAGGCCTTCTCATCATTGTCTGAGATCAGGCCCACCACCAGTGTCATCAGCAAACTTAATTATTGAATTGGAGCTGAACCTAGCCACACAGTCATGTGTGTACAGGGAGTACAATAGGGGGCTGAGGACACAACCCTGGGGTGATCCTGTGCTCAGGGTGAGGGACTCCGATGTATTCCCTCCCATCTTGACTACCTGGGGCCTGGCGGTGAGAAAGTCCAGGACCCAGGCACACAGGGAGGTGTTGAACCCCAATTCCATTAGTTTCCCGGCCAGTCTGGTGGGGACTATCGGGTTGAAGGCTGAACTGTAGTCTATGAACAGCATCCTCACGTAGCCCCCCTTCTGGCTGTCCAGATGGGAGAGAGCGGTGTGCAAGACCTGGGAGACCGCATCGTCCGTGGACCTGTTCGGACGATATGCGAACTGCAACGGGTCCATAATGAGCATCCCCTACTTTTCTTTGGCACTGAGATGATGGTGGTCTTTTTAAAGCAGGTGGAGACCTGCAAAATGGGTCATGAGAGGTTAAAGATGTCTCCAAACCCCTTTGCCAGCTGATCCACACAGATCCCAAAGACACAGTCAAGGACTCCATCCAGACCAGTTACTTTCCGTGGATTCAAGGTTAGTGTATATAACCCAACCATGGAAGCTACAGCGAAGACCAAGGAGGATTTCTCTTCCAACTTGATATGCTTCCCAGAGACAAACTAATCCTCTAGTTGGGGTAAAGCCACAACTCTGCAGGAGTGATTGGCAAGGATGGAGGAGGGAAGGCAAAATAACAGAGTTCCTCATCAGACAAGGCACTTTAAACACTCATTGTAACATTTTAACCCTGTTTTGCCACAGAAACAGAATGCAAGATTTAACCTTCATTTATAATCACACAAAGAGGGATCACAACAATGTCACCTGCAATGTGCCAGGTACAATGGCTAGTGGACTGAATAATCTGCTCTACAGCAAACTGGCCCCAGGAAAAACAATGTTGAGGAGTGGACATACTGCGTTATTGAAAGGTCAAGTCTGGTAAAGGAAACCACACATACTGTTGAACAGTGTGTACAAATCACTGCTCAGCTATTAGGTTTCTTCAGCAATTTAGGTCTCTTTTGGACCTTAACGTTGTAGTTTGGGGGGGGGGGGGGGGGGGGGGGGGGGGGGGGGGGGGGGGGGGGGGGGGGGGGGGGGGGGGGGGGGGGGGGGGGGGGGGGGGGGGGGAGGAGGGGGAGGTTATTTCTGATGTTGTCATTAAATCAAGTTAGGAGAAAATCTGGTGGCAATTTCAGAACATTAGGAAAGAAACTTGTGCATATCTCTGATGGTACGTCAGAATAACAAACTTTATTTCATTAGCCAGAACCCAAGTAAAAATGCTGCAACATAACCAACCAAAGATAAATACCACCCATGACACAAACATGGTCTTATATTCAGTGCATCCACTAGATGTCCTAAAACTGTTATGACTAGGAATAAATTAAGTAAACACTCACATAACATACCATTAAAACACATTTAAAAAGGCAGCAATGTGTAAATTTTCACCCAATATTAAAATGGTGTAAACAAGTTTTACAAAAGAGGATAGAATCAGGAATCTAATTCTCAGTTACACAACAGATTCCTTATTTAATTACTCAGTTAAACACACTAATAGTGGTCTCAATCTGTCATACATGATTTATTTATAATGTTGGTCCCACTTCTCGGTAGCAAGTCAAGTCAAGTTTATTTGTCACATACACATACGAGATGTGCAGTGAAATGAAAGTGGCAATGCTCGCGGACTTTTGTGCACAGAAATAGAAGTTTTTAAGACTTTGGTTGACTGGGACAGAGCTTCCCCTTAAAATAAGCCAGAAGCCGTAGATTCTGCTAAAATCAAACTTGCTTACTGGCGAGATCAGACAGAGGGTACAAGTTCCATACCAGGGTAGCCCTTTCTGCCATGAAGGCCATTCCATTTGTTTTACAGGATAAGTTGCAAAATACTTAACGATTACAGAGTAAAGCTTCAGAGACAACGTTGGTGCAGATGTCCTTAATGTGTGCTTGCTTCTGTCCTTGGTTGGCACTGGAGAAGCAACTCCTCACATTCGCCATGATGGTAAATCTACCCTGGGAAGCTTCCCATTTTCTCTTGCCACTGGAAGCAATGTATAAATCCCAGATCGCTGTTGAATGCTGGCACTGGAATATGATATTACTTGCTCTTAAAAATCCTCTTGGCCAATTGAATATTAAGTTCAAATTTGTTACATGTAAAAATGCAGTGATTTTATTTTTTAACAAATATCTTATTTGAACAATTGGCCCACTTAAAAATCCAAAGAGAATTTAAACTATGTGTACAAGCCAAAGTAACCATCCTTACTGCAAGTCAATGGGTGTTAATTTATCATTTTATTTTAAAAACTTACATTTTAATAACATTCCACAAGGGGACAGCAATAAAATAAAAACAAAAATTGTTAAGAAAGCCATTAAGTCACTACTCCAAATCAGTGGAACCAATCCTCCTCAATGGAATGCAATCTACCTAAAGTTGTATCTAACAATTTAGAAATATAATATTACTCCGTTCCACCATTAATGGTTGGTTTGTGAAATAATTGATGGTTTGGGATGGTGGGGTATTTATCACAATTACCTCCAAAACTAAAGGCTCTAATCAGATGTATATGGGCTGTTTTTCCGACTAGAATCTCTTCATGACGGACGAGTCACAATAGGGACAGAATTCACCAGGACTATTTCAAACTCTAGTTATTATTGTGCATTCGACCCTCTGGTGTATGCACCAGGTAAATACACCTCAAACTGGTTGATTTTTATTGCACAGACAATATTTTATTGCACAGACTCATTTTATTTGCAAATGAGTTTAGCATTCATAGGGCTATCAGTAATACACAAAAGATAAATGGCGAAGCCAGCAGTAGCAGCGTCAATGCTGACTTCTACCATTTGGGATTATCTGCCTTGTATTTTCCCCTTCCCAGAGCATTTTTAGTGGCTATTCAATGAACTCGCAGCCAGTTCATTCTACATACTTGGATAAACTGCAGTTCCACAATGTGTGATTTGCCAATTTCTGGATGAAACACAGCTGTTGCAAGAGTTGGCATTAACCACAACCACACAACTAGCAGCAAGTTGACAGATGAGAGGTGTGTGCTGTTAGTACACAACAAACACCAAGTTAAATATCACAAAATACCCTCCCTTTTCTTAAATAAATGGCAGCCAAGCCATGCCTAGATAGCAACAATTTACTTGTGGAGGTAGCAAAATAATTTGTTATATTATTCGTTTTTTTTTTTAAAGGGTATTATTGCTTTATAACATTTAAATCTCTTTACAATGCCATAATTAAAAAGATAGAGAAAACAATTTAGATCTTTGACCATGTCAAAAGATATTTCTAGTGTTCCTGCCTTTAATTTTTAAAATGGCTAGGTGGCCAGTTTTGAGCTGATTTACTTACATCTAGGGAATGTCCCCTTTTTAAAGAGCTCTGTCACCATTACTTGTTCTTTGGGTAATGTTGGACCCCGAGAGAGCTTCAAACGCTGGTCCTTATTTAAAAAATAACTAATGCAACAAATGAATGTTGACACTCCTATTAATCACACATTTTCACGTTATGTTCGGAAGTGGCTGCTTATCATCTAAGTGCTTATTGCATTTTTCTTTAAAATTACGCAGCGTTAACTCTCCCTGCTATTTGCCGGCTGTTGTTCCTACAACCTAGCCTTGTTCAGGTTCACTGCATAGCTTAGTACTACATGTGTAATCACAAGGATGCTGTTATGCTTAATTCCACAGAAGGACTCTGGTGGTCTTCAAAATAGAATTTAAAAAAAATCTACAAGATGGCATGAAACTTGATTAAACAAATGAATCAGTCTAAAAGAAAATTAAGGGTCAACAAATAGATAAACAGCACCTTTATGTGCAGTTCAAGTTACAACTTTTACAAAACAAGTTAATATTTGAAAAATAACACAAGAGTCAAACGATGGGAGATTGATTTAGAGGGTACACATTCCAGCTGTTGATGGCATCTTGTTCCTCGAATCTCAGTTTTCCAGTTGTGTTCACATGACTGAAGGCAGCTTCCCTGCATTCCTTTTAGGTAGACCACATTTCCTCACCTTTTGCACCTAATAACCCACAGTATTTTGGAAAGGGATTTTTTTTTCCCCCCCCATCTCAAATGTTCATATTTTCAAGGCTTGCATTGTCCACCTTTTCTACAGCCCACACCAGGGGTAACTTGGACCATTTCAGGATCTTCAATAAACTCAGTCACCAACCTGTTTAATAGAAGAAAAAGGTGTTTTAAAGTCTGCAGTGGGCAAATAAGAGGTTACTGCAATATGTGATTGAGAGTCCTGTAGTTCTCCACTACACCACTCTGCAATAACTAACTTTCAATGTTAAATATATTTTTCTTCAAATGTTTCAACTATTCTTTGTATTTATGGGTATTTTCAAACTCTGATCTTCACATTGCATGCCTGCATTGGTGAGATCACATTTGGGAGCAATATTGGTCTCCTTGCAAAATGTTGATGTTTTGAAAACAGTACAGAGAACAGTTTGGTTCAAAGACTTGCAGATTGATTGGCTTGGTATAAATGTAAATTGTCCCTACTGTGTGTAGGACAGTTTTTGGGTATTGCTGGTACGGACTCAGTAGGCTGAAGGGCCCATTTCTGCCCTCCTCAGTTCAGGGCTAATCAAGAATGACCAGTAACGGTTGATATTGACAGCAATAAATAAATAAAAGTGTGTCATTAAAAGATTCAGATACAACCTTCTTCAGTGAGAAAAATCTTTAAGTGTCAGAGAATGAAGGAATTGTGGAGAAATACGAAGATTTGCCTTGTGTAAGCATTCTATCAGTCAGCCCGCTTTAAACTGCAATCTGGTGATGATGCAGCCAATAATTTAATTGTGAGCAGGAGGAATCACAGATGCTGGTTTAAACCAAAGATAGGCACAACAAGCTGGAGTAGTGGAGTCAGGCCGCTCTCTGGAGTAAAGGAATAGCTGACGTTTGGTGTCGAGACCCTTCAGACAGAGTCAGGGGAGAGGGAAACATGCATTTTGTAACTTTGTTGGTGCCAGAAACGTGGTGATTCTTTATGTACTGCCTAGATGAGGTCATAGAAACATAGAAAATAGGTGCAGGAGTAGGCCATTCGGCCCTTCGAGCCTGCACCGCCATTCAATATGATCATGGCTGATCATCCAACTCAGTATCCTGTACCTGCCTTCTCTCCATACCCCCTGATCCCTTTAGCCACAAGGGCCACATCTAACTCCCTCTTAAATATAGCCAATTAACTGGCCTCAACTACCTTCTGTGGCAGAGAATTCCAGAGATTCACCACTCTGTGTGAAAAATCTTTTCCTCATCTGGGTCCTTATCCTTAAACTGTGACCCCTTGTTCTGGACTTCCCCAACATCGGGAACAATCTTCCTGCATCTAGCCTGTCCAACCCCTTAAGAATTTTGTAGGTTTCTATAAGATCCGCCCTCAATCTTCTAAATTCTAGCGAGTACAAACCGAGTCTATCTAGTCTTTCTTCATATGAAAGTCCTGACATCCCAGGAATCAGTCTGGGGAACCTTCTCTGTACTCCCTCTATGGCAAGAATGTCTTTCCTCAGATTAGGAGACCAAAATTAGGAGACAGGTCTGCTGTATGATTTTACCAGATTGATGCAAAAAACATTTCATGATATCTAGGTACATGCAACAATAAAGTATCATTGAATTGAATCAAATGCAACTCAAGCACCTCAGGGATTACACACTCTTACCTCTTGCTGGCTGTCTATGTGTTTTAAGCATTTCATTGAGTCCAGCAGAGATTTTTGGTCCATTGAACTGTCACAGGTAATGTCCTCCAAATCATTTTTCATTGACAATGGGAGATATTTCCCATCAGTTAAATTCGGCTTCTGTTCAGGAATTTGAGTAACGCGAAACCTGTCATAGTAAGGAGAAAATGACGAAAAGTTGAAAAACACAATAATTTTTTTTTTTTTTTAAATGTCCTTGAATTTTGGCTATATTATTGTAGCTCTAGCAAAATGCATTATAATAATGAATACATCTTCAAAAATCTTCACGCATCTTTCAATTAAAGTATTTTAGTAAAAGAAAAATAATTGGGTGTTAGAATTTCCATTAAATGCTGACACCTAAAAAGAGATTTGGTTGGGGTGGGGGAGGACCTTGAAGAACCTGCTTCTGGGTTGCATTTCTCCTGCCTTCAGCCCACGATGCCTGCATCAAGCACGATGGGCTACTTAAACTAAGCCCTTCTACCTGCATGCGATCCACATCCCTCCATATTCATTTGCTTATTTAAAGCCTCTTTAGCGCCACTTTTGTTTCTGCTTTCACTACCACTGCTGGCGGCAGGATCCAGGCACCCAGTACCATGTGGAAAATAATGACACATATCTCCTTTAAACAGTTTCCCCTATAGTATAGCACTGCCTTTCAGTATTTGACAATGTCACCCCTGGTAAAAAGGTTCTGACTGTCCACACATCTTTATCATTTTATACACATCGATTAAGTCATCCCTCAGCCTGACATTCCGGAGAAAAGAATCCAAGTTTGTGGAAACTATTTATAGCTGATATCCCTTAATCCAGGCAGCATCCTGGTAAACCTCCAAATGATTCCTATTGATGAACTCATGTGCTCCGTTCCGTGAAATGGCGAACAGAATGAACAGCGAGAGATTCTTATCAGCAGCGGCTCAGATAATGATGCTCATTATCCCAAGGCACAGCATTCACATCCATCTCTTCCCAACCCCAGTTCTCCAACAAGTTTCACTGTCCTTCTAATTGTACGCCTCCATGCCACCTTCCCCATAGCCAACAATGAACCATTCTACATTTCCTTAGCATCGTCTGCTTTGATCTGTCGCTTACACACCTTACCCCTCCATATCTTAGTATACAAATTTAAAGCACATGGCATTGGGGGTTCAGTATTGATGTGGATAGAGAGCTGGCTGGCAAACAGGAAGCAAAGAGTAGGAGTAAACGGGTCCTTTTCACAATGGCAGGCAGTGACTAGTGGGGTACCCCAAGGCTCAGTGCTGGGACCCCAGCTATTTACAATATATATTAATGATCTGGATGAGGGAATTGAAGGCAATATCTCCAAGTTTGCGGATGACACTAAGCTGGGGGTCAGTGTTATCTGTGAGGAGGATGCTAGGAGACTGCAAGGTGACTTGGATAGGCTGGGTGAGTGGGCAAATGTTTGGCAGATGCAGTATAATGTGGATAAATGTGAGGTTATCCATTTTGGTGGTAAAAACAGGAAAGCAGACTATTATCTAAATGGTGGCTGATTGGGAAAGGGGGAGATGCAGCAAGACCTGGGTGTCATGGTACACCAGTCATTGAAGGTAGGCATGCAGGTGCAGCAGGCAGTAAAGAAAGAGAATGGTATGTTAGCTTTCATTGCAAAAGGATTTGAGTATAGGAGCAGGGAGGTTCTACTGCAGTTGTACAGGGTCTTGGTGAGACCACACCTGGAGTATTGCGTACAGTTTTGGTCTCCAAATCTGAGGAAGGACATTATTGCCATAGAGGGAGTGCAGAGACGGTTCACCAGACTGATTCCTGGGATGTCAGGACTGTCTTATGAAGAAAGACTGGATAGACTTGGTTTATACTCTCTAGAATTTAGGAGATTGAGAGGGGATCTTATAGAAACTTACAAAATTCTTAAGGGGTTGGACAGGCTAGATGTAGGAAGATTGTTCCCGATGTTAGGGAAGTCCAGGACAAGGGGTCACAGCTTAAGGATAAGGGGGAAATCCTTTAAAACCGAGATGAGAAGAACTTTTTTCACACAGAGAGTGGTGAATCTCTGGAGGCCAGTTCATTGGCTATATTTAAGAGGGAGTTAGATGTGGCCCTTGTGGCTAAGGGGATCAGGGGGTATGGAGAGAAGGCAGGTACGGGATACTGAGTTGGATGATCAGCCATGATCATATTGAATGGCGGTGCAGGCTCGAAGGGCCGAATGGCGTACTCCTGCACCTAATTTCTATGTTTCTATCTCTAGACTCCCTCTCCCCCGACTCAGTCCGAAGACTGGTCTCGACCCGAAACATCACCTCCTCTTTTCCAGAGATGCTGCCTTTCCCGCTGAGTTACTCCAACATTGTGTCTATCTTAGATCAATTAGGCCATGGCTACATCATTCAGCTCTGTTCACCACAGTACAGGAAAAATGTGAAGGCCAGAGGAGACTTATAAAGATCATGGAAGTATTTTAGTTCAGAGGTGTGCTCTCACCAAGGCCCTATATAATTGTAGAAGGACATCTGTCATCTCATTCTCTTGTAATACCATTTGCTATCCTAATTACTTACTGCATGCGAGCTTTCATTGAGAGGCAAGACACCTAAGCCTCTTTGAACATTAAAATTTCCTCAATCAGAATAGGTTGCAGGTCAGACGAGGATTTACTCAAGCAGAAATGTCAACAGCCCAACACTAAACCCCCGACTTCAGTGCGTAAAAAAAAAAGAAATACTACAGTGCTTCGAAACAGTGTAGAAAATCAGGCCATGTCAGTCATTTTGAATCATCGACATATAGTCAGAGAAAATGACATATAGGAGACATGCTCTCTTTGGGGGCATGTGAATTGGAGATGGATTGCCCAGTAAAATATTAGTCTTTGAAAATTACACAATTATGTCAACACTGAACCAGGATAAATTCATTATTATGAGGTAGAATGGTAGTTAATTGTATACAACAAACAACTCTGTTAAAGGTCTTATTCATTTGTGTGCCATTGGCTGTCTGTACATTCTACAGCAGAGCATTTCAATGTGCTGATTAAGCATTATATTTTAGGAACAGTGGTAGAAAATGTTAATTCAATTGACATGTGCAGCAGACCAGAAGAATGTAGTGATGTTTTAATTGTCCTCAGCTTCCCCGACCTGGGTGAAAACAGTCACAATATCCAGTCAATTCCATTTAGAGTGAGCAACCACGATTGATTAAATAAATAGCCAGTGTTCATTGTATGGAGTCACTGATGGAAGATGGGCAATTGGGAATGGTAAAGCGACATATTGCTGACATATTATGGAAACACTGCTCCATGTGACTTGGAGAAGGGAAAGAGTTGATGAAACATTACATTTGAAGTAATTAGAACTATTCATAGATGGTCAGGCTTGTGTAGAGTCTAAACAACGGCACAGTGTAGTTGAAGAAAATGGCCTATTCTTTGCTGTATAATAAATGTGAAAGTTGACTCGGGTCATGAGGAGAGAAAAGAGACAGAAATCAGTAATAACAGGAAACAAAAAAATGTGAATAATCAGCAGGGCCATTGACATCTGTGGAGAGAGAAAGATTTAACTTTTCAGATTGATGAATTTCCATCAAAATTCATGAATTGTTAACTCTTTCTCTGTCCGAAGATCCTACATAGATATGTGGACAATAGGTGCAGGAGTAGGCCATTCGGCCCTTCGAGCCAGCACTGCCATTCAATGTGATCATGGCTGATCATCCACAATCAGTACCCCGTTCCTGCCTCCTCTCCATACCCCTTGATTCCACTAGCCCTAAGAGCTCCCTCTAACTCTTTTGAATGCATCAAGTAAACCCGCCTCCACTGCCTTCTGAGGCAGAGAACTCCATAAATTCACAACTCGTGTGAAAAAGTTTTTCCTCATCTCAGTTCTAAATGGCATTCCCCATATTCTTAAACGTTGGTCCCTGTTTCTGGACTCCCCCAACATGTTTCCTGCATCTAGTGCGTCCAATCCCTTAATAATTTTATATGTTTCTATAAGATCCCTTCTCATCCTTCCAATTTCCAGTGAATACAAGCCCAATCGCTCCATTCTTTCATATGACAGTCCCGCCACCCCGGGAATTAACCTCATGGACCTACGCTGCACTCCCTCAATAGAAAGTATGCCCTTCCTCAAATTAGGAGACCAAAACTGCACACAATACTCCAGGTGTGGTTTCACCAGGGCCCTGTGCAACTGTAAAAGGACCTCTTTCCTACTATACTCAACTCCTCTTGTTATGAAGGCCAACATGCCATTAGCTTTCACTGCCTGGTGTACCTGGATGCTTACTTTCAGTGATTGATGTACTAGGACACCCAGGTCTCATTGTACTTTCCCGTTTCTTAACCCAACACCATTCAGATAATAATCTGCCTCCTGTTCTTGCCTCCAAAGTGGATAACCTCACATTTATGTTTTATTATTATTAATGTTTAATGTGTCATTCATAACTGTCACTGTATGTCATGTTGTCACTTGCGGGCAGAGCACCAAGGCAAATTCCTTGTATGCAAATACTTGGCCAACAAATTTATTCATTCATTTATCCACATTATACTGCATCTGCCATGCATTTGCCCACTCACCCAATCTGTCCAAGTCACTCTGCTTGCTCATAGCATCCTCTTCACAGTTCACACTGTCATCCAGCTTTGTGTCATCTACAAATTTGCTAATGTTACTTTTAATTCCTTCATCTAAATCATTAATGTATATTGTAAGTAGCTGCGGTCCCAGCACCGAGCCTTGCGGCACCCCACTAGTCACTGCCAGCCATTCTGAAAGGGACCCGTTAATCCCTACTCATTGTTTCCTGTCTGACTTGTTGGAGTTAAGCATTTTATGATTTTAAATGAAAAGTTTATCATTAATGTGATGTAAATGTGTGGCAGAGTAATTTGTATACTGTCGAAAACTTTAGATGATCTCCAAAATTAGAAGGCATGGTCTTCAGTGCAGCAAGATGCTTACCTGCCAATACATAGGATGGTGATTTCACCAGGCCTACTGACCCTGTTTCCCACTTTGACGGATTTGGTGGTGTTCCTGATAGGTGGATTCAACAGCAGTTCCGGCCACTTCTTCTGACTGCACCTAGTACAGCTGGAACCCAACAGGGTTGCAGAGGTCTGTACCGTGTGGACGTGATGATGTTTACATAGTTTGGGAATAGACAACAATGGAACAAACCTGTAGAAAATACAAAAGGGCTTAGAAACATAGAAAGTAGGTGCGAGAGCAGACCACCAGGTCCATCGAGCCCGCACCGCCATTCGCTCATGGCTGAACACTAAACAGACACACTTACCCACAAACAGTAGACACAAGACACAGAACCCAAGACACTACCCTCCCCTTTATACCGCTATCACCCCTCTCCACCCCAAGAACCTCGTGATCTCCTGGGGGAGGCAAAAAACCGGATAAAAACCCAGGTCCAATTCGGGAAAAAAATCCGGGAAATTCCTCTCCGACCCCAATCTAGGCGATCGACACTTGTCCAGGAGATCACTCAGGTCTTACTATACTAACCATACCTAGGTCCATATCCCTGCCCTCTCCCCGTAGCCCCTTATCCCCTTGGCAGCTAAAAAACCATCTATTTTAGTCTTAAATATATATAAAGTTTCTGCTTCCACTGCTCCCTGGGGCAGTAAATTCCATAAATTAACCACCCTCTGGGTGAAGAAGTTCTTCCTCATCTCAGTTTTAAAAGAGCCCCCCCTTATTCTGCAACTATGTCCCCTAGTTCTAGTTTCCCCGATCATTGGGAACATCCTCGGTGCATCCACCCGATCAAGGCCCCTCACGATCTTATATGTTTCAATGAGATCGCCTCTCATTCTTCTAAACTCCAAAGAGTAGAGTTCCAGCCTACTTAACCTTTCCTCATATGTCAATCCCCTCATTGCAGGAATTAATCTTGTAAACCTTCGCTGCACTGCCTCCAGGGCTAGTACATCCTTTCTTAAGTATGGACCCCAGAACTGTACACAGTATTCCAAATGTGGTCTCACTAATACTGTGTACAGCTGCAGCAAGACCTCCGTGTTTTTATACTCAATCCCCCTAGCAATAAAGGCCAAAACTCCATTGGCCTTCCTGATTGCTTGCTGCACCTGCATACTAACTTTCAGTGATTCATGTACTAATACCCCTAGATCCCTTTGCGTTGCATTACAACGCAGCTCCTCCTCATTTAGAAAATAACTTGCCCTATCATTTTTTTCCCAAAGTGAATGACTTCACATTTATTAGTATTAAATTTCATCTGCCAAGTTGTTGCCCACTCACCTAGCTTATCTATATCCTTTTGCAGACTCTTCCTATCCTCCTCATCCCCTACTTTTCCTCCCATTTTTGTATCGTCCGCAAATTTTGATATATTACACTTGGTTCCCTCCTCCAAATCATTTATATAAATTGTGAACAACTGGGGTCCCAGCACCGACCCTTGCAGAACCCCGCTAGTTACCGGTTGCCATCCCGAGTATGAACCATTTATCCCCACTCTCTGCTTCCTATTTGTTAGCCAATCCTCTACCCATGCTAATATATTACCCCCAATCCCATAATTTTTTATTTTTAGCAATAGTCTCTTATGTGGCACCTTGTCAAAAGCCTTTTGGAAGTCCAAGTATACCACATCCACCGGTTCCCCTTTATCCACCCGGGTTGTTACTTCCTCAAAGAATTCGAGCAGATTCGTTAAACAGGACTTCCCCTTCACAAAACCATGCTGGTTCTGTCCGATGAAGTCATGTTTATCCAAGTGCCCCAGGCTTGAGATCTGATCTTGGATAATTTTACCAATAAAGTCAATTCCAATGGAATAGACCATCAATGGAATAGAGTTTGCACGTTCTCCATGACCACATAGGTCTCCTCTGGGTGCTCCGGTTTCCTCCCACAACCCAAAGACGTGTGGGGTTGTAAGTTAATCGGCCTCTGTAAAGTGTGTGGGGAGTAAATGTGAAAGTGGGATAACATAGAACTAGGTCGAATGGGTGATCGAGGGTTCATTTCCCCACATTCCCAAAACCTCAATGATTTACCATAGACCTGCATTAGGAGCAATTTACAAATGGCCAATTAACCCATTGACCCACACATCTCTGGAATATGGGAAAAAACTGAGGCATCGAGAGAAAATCCACGGGGTCACGGGGAGAAATAGGCAGCACAATGGCGCAATAGGCAGACCTGCTGTCTCAGCTCCAGACTTGGGTTCAATCCTGACCACAGGTAGTGTGTGGAGTTTGCATATTCTCCCTGCGACCACGTGGGTTTCTTAGATTCCTCACACCTCCCAAAGACATGAAAGTTATTTGACCTCTGTAACTTGACCTTGGGGTGTAGGGAGAGGATGCGAAAGAGCAGATAACATAGAAACATAGAAATTAGGTGCAGGAGTAGGCCATTCGGCCCTTTGAGCCTGCACCGCCATTCAATATGATCATGGCTGATCATCCAACTCAGTATCCCATACCTGCCTTCTCTCCATACCCCCTGATCCCCTTAGCCACAAGGGCCACATCTAACTCCCTCTTAAATATAGCCAATGAACTGGCCTCAACTACCCTCTGTGGCAGAGAGTTCCAGAGATTCACCACTCTCTGCGTGAAAAAAGTTCTTCTCATCTCGATTTTAAAGGATTTCCCCTTTATCCTTAAGCTGTGACCCCTTGTCCTGGACTTCCCTAACATCGGGAACAATCTTCCTGCATCTAGCCTGTCCAACCCCTTAAGAATTTTGTAAGTTTCTATAAGATCCCCTCTCAATCTTCTAAATTCTAGAGAGTATAAACCAAGTCTATCCATAAACATAGAACAGGTCTGTGTGGATATGGAATTATTCCATAATGTGCATCACACCATTATATTAATTACACAGAACAAATGGCCTTGCAATTCATCTGTGGGAAAATCAGGATAATTTCTTTAAATTAACTGGGTCTTATCAGTTTGCTTTATACAGTCACAGATTAAATTCTTAGCTATTGCTATTAATTAGAAAAGCCCAATAATTGCAATGAAAGAAATGGAGATTATCAATGCTGCTGCTTTCCACAGCTCTTATTAATGCACGTCTATTTGAATTCAGTAGCTGCTGTATCAATCAATCAATCAATCGATCAATCAATCAATCAATCAATCAATCAACCTTTATTGTCATCTTGCAAGCAACAGTTGTACAGTGCAAAATGAAAAGACGTTTCCCAGTGAATAGCGGAGCATCGCACATGAAATTTAAAACATTTCACACATAATAACACTAAAAACAATCCAGTCCCTGATGCAACAGTATAAATAGTTAAAAGCAGGTAAAACACAATGTTAAAATACAATAAACCAATCATAAAAATGTCCGGGGCAGCTGATTTGAGTGGCCAGTGCCAGTTATTAAAGTGTCCGTGCCAGCCAAAGAATCAAGTGACTGTAAGTACAGAGTGACTGTTTAGCAGCCTCACAGCCTGTGGTAGGAAGCTGTTTAGCAGTCTTGTAGTAAGGGCTTTGATGCTTCAATATCTCTTGCCTGATGGCAGGAGATCCAGGTGTATGTGGAGGGGGTGCAGTTTGTCCTTAGCTATTCTCTGAGCTTTTTTCAGACAGCGGCTCTGGAACAGTTCTTGTACCGAGGGTAGGGAGACGCCAATGATCCTCTCTGCTCCCCTCACTACCCTCTGCAGAGCCTTCCTGTCCGAGCAGTTGCAGGTGCAGTACCACGTGTTTATGCAGTACGTGAGTACAGACTCCACCGTACCCCTGTAGAAAGTCCTGAGGATGTTGGTGGGGAGTGAGGCCTGTTTTAGTTTCCTCAGGAAGTGCAGTCGCTGATGGGCCCCGTTTGACGGTCCCAGTGGTGTTCCTGGACCAGGTGAGGCTGTCTGTAATTTGCACACCGAGGAACTTTATGCTCTCCACTCTCTCCACTGCAGTGCCACTGATGTTGAGCGGTGTATGCTTTGGCTGCGCCCTCCTGAAGGCGACAACCATCTCCTTCGTTTTGTCGACATTTAATTCTAGATTATTTTTGCCGCACCAGTCCACTAGTTGTTTTACTTCCTCCCTGTACATTGATTCGTCATCTCCACTGATGAGTCCCACCACTGTAGTGAATTCCGCGAATTTTATGATCTTATTGTCCCTGAATCTGGCAGCACAGTCATGTATGAGCAATGTGAACAACAGCGGACTGAGCACACAGCCTTGAGGGGAGTGGGTGCTCAGCGTGATCAAGCCTGAAGTGTTCTTGCCAACACGGACTGATTGCGGTCTCTCTGTCAGAAAGTCCAAGGTCCAGTGACACAGGGTGGTGTTGAGGCCCAGCAGGGTTAGTTTCTCCACAAGTCTCTGTGGGATGGTGTTAAACGCTGAGCTGAAGTCAATGTACAGGATTCTGGCGTATGCGTTTTTGTTTTCCAGATGCGCGAGTACTGTGTGCAGCGTGGTAGAGATGGCATCCTCTGTAGAACGGTTGGGGCGATAGGCAAACTGGAGGGGGTCTAACGATGAGGGGAGGCTGGCAGTAATGTGGGGTTTCACCAGGCGTTCAAAACACTTCATTATTATTGGGGTCAGGGCGACAGGGCGGTAGTCATTTAGGCAGGCAACCACTGGTTTCTTCGCTATGGGGATTATCGTGGAGGTTTTGAGGCATGTGGGGACAATGGCTTGACTAAGGGAGATGTTAAAGATGTCTGTTAGCACATCTGCTAACTCCTCAGCACATTCCTTGAGCACACGTCCTGGGATGTTGTCGGGTCCGACTGCTTTCCACGGGTTGACCTTAGACAGGATTCTCCGTGTGTCCATTGAGTCTATGGTCAGGACTGGCTGGTCGGTTTGTAAGCAGGGGCTGGCTCTCCCCTTGGGTGTGGTGTTTGCTGCATCAAAACGTGCAAAGAAGTTGTTCAGTTCATCTGGGAGAGAAGTGTCCGTGTCGGTTACCTGGTGCCTTGCCTTGTACCCCGTCAGTGTTTGGATTCCCTTCCACATCCTCCTGGTGTCTCCTGTGTCAGAGGTGTCCCTGGATTTTCCCCGCGAAGGCACGTTTTGCTGTCCTGATTCCTTTTTCCAGTGCAGTCCTGGTAGATCGAAGAGCGGCTGTGTTACCGGCTCTGTAGGCTGCATCACGAGCCCTCAGCAGCGAGCGCACCTCTGCTGTCATCCATGGCTTTTCGTTTCCACGTGCAGTGAAGGTTTTCATGATAGCGACATCCTCGGTGCACTTGGCAATGTAGCTGGTTACAGTCTCTGCGTACTCCTCGATGTTGATGAGGTCATCATAGTGGCAGGTGGCATATCAGGTGGCAGGTTGCTTTCAGGTGGCAATTTCAGGGACTGGACATGTATTTATGTTTATTGTTAAATTTCTTTAATGTTATGTCTAATCTTTATCTGTGTGCTGCATGCAAGACAAATTTCACTACACCATTTGGTGTACGTGATAAATGTCCTTTGTCCTTGCCCTTTAAGCCATCCTTTTGTGATGGCTTACTAGCAGATTGTGTGGGAGGAATGTTTGTGAATGAAATGGTGGTGGCCACTTCATTCTGTTTTGAATGTACATTGAGCTGAAATGTCAATGTTTTCTGGCAGAGGTTTTGTCCGTTTAGAGTCCAGGCAACCTTGTTCAATGAGTAGTATAATGAAGGGATGTACCTCACAAGTAGGATATATTGGGTGGGCAGGAGGATCTGGGGAGGGAGGAAGGGGAAGAAGGTCAAGATCATCATTGGATCAGTTGTTCATTCTATGTTGTCATCAAAGGAGAGCAAAAATGACAAGAGGCATAAAAATATGTTCCATCACAAACTCGTTCAGATTCCTTCAGGAAAAAAAGCCAAATAGTCACAGATTTTAAAGTGCATATATTGAAAACTTACCTTTCTGATAAATTTCTACTGATTTCTGTCATATTGTTGGAGGTACTTCCCTTCAAGAGTTCATGCTCCTTTAACATCTCCTGCAAGGCTACGGCGTTTTCTGTTATTAACAAGCACATCACAATTATAATATTTTTTAAATAAACGCTTTGCATTGCAACACTGATAACATCGGACAATACCCTGCTTCACAATCTCAAAGGCAGCTGCCCAGGCTGTTATCCAAGAGACTCGTTCAATATTTTATTCTTCATTGGGGAGTCAATCAAAAATATTGAGTGGGAAGAAAGTTCCACACTCTTGAATTGTTTATATACTAATATTAAGAGTTGGTGTGATGAATTAGAAGTGAATCTGGAACCAACTTAGACTGAAATTTCTTAGCACAATGAACAAAGCCAAACTATGTCTCAAACTAACAGCAGTAACACAACAGAATTAATGGTGCTTGCAGTGACGTGTAAATTGGATACAACAAGTGTCCTTGTTCTGTACCCCTCCCTATAACATCCTGTTTATGATTTTGGCAGTGATGGTGCACGGAGGCAATGTTCATGACAATTCTCAGCAGATACGTTGCACATTTTGTTGAATAAACATAGGTCTTATTTTCACTCTCCCATATTCTTTACCCCGAGGTTCTGATGGATCTGACTACATAGACATATCGCTGAGTAACCATCTCCTGTTGGCTTCAGGCATTCAATAATGAACAAAGAATAGTACCTCAGTGTGTCAGGCAGCATCTCTGGAGAAAAGGAATAGGTGATGTTTTGGGTCGAGATCCTTCAGTCTGAAGAATAGTTCAGCCTGAAATGCTGCCTGACCTGCTGAGTTACTTCAGCATTTTGTCTAGCTTTGCTGGAAACCAGCACCTGCAAATCCTTCCTACACAAAGAAAAGTAGTGTACTTGGCTCAAGAACAGCAAGGCCTACATGATGTTATTGCATTCCTCCCACATCTTTATATTGATGAGACCATAAGACATAGGAGCAGAATTAGGCCATTCAGCCCATCAAGTCTACTCCACCATTCAATCATGACCACACACCGCGAAAGACAATTGAATGAATAAATCAGTACTAACCTTTCTTCCCCGTGATTAGCCGCACCAACACGCCGATTGTGTCTTCGTTGCTCTCATCTGTACTGAAGGGAACCGTATTAATGGCTGCAGTAAAAGAAGAAAAGAAGAAATAAAAATTAAGGTCCCTTTGTAACCGAGGTGGTTTATAAGCAGCTTGTCTGTTCACTGCAGGGTTGATCAAAATACCCGGTGTTCATAGACATGAACATGAGCTACCTCATGCAGAGTGCATGGTTAGGGAAATTATGAGTGCATGGCTGACAGCATTGAACGTGGAAAACGTGTCCATTTGTGGTTAATAAGATCCACTGCTACAAGTGTTCTCCATATAGGAGGAAATGATAGGTCACAAATATTAGCTAAAATAATACTTCACACTGCACAAATACCTGCAAGATTAAATACTCCAAGGGTAGTGAGGGTTTTGAGGGTACAGCCAAAACCAATATCTTGATTTGGGCAGTGGCTAGATTAAATACTGACAAGTGCATATAAACTTGCATTGGGTGAATTTTTATTTGACTTTGGGATTTGGGCGAAACCAGTAATTTGGTACATCCTGCCCAAATTTAGTTATCCTAAGAACATTGTGCCAACCATGTAATGTGGGAATGACATCACATATGGGCAGCTCGCAGCAGAGACCCAGGTTCCGATTTCTATCTTGTCTGTGTTGAGATTACATGTTCTCCGCCATTGGGTTTTAAATCTGATTTTTCTGATTTCTTCAAGGACCAAAGATAGGTCGATGCATGTTAATTGCCTTCTAAATGGTTCCTAGTGTGGAGGAGAGCAGTGGAAGTTGCTGAGATAGTTGCTGAGAATGTAAGCTGAATAAAATTAATGCAAGTTGAGGTGGGAGATTTAAGGCGAGAGGCAAAAGATTTAATAGGGATCTAAGGGGCATTTTTATCTTTTTATTTTTTACACATGTGTGGTAGGTATATGGAATGAGCTGCCAGACAAGCCAGGCACTTTAAATCAGCATATAAAAAAAACATTTGGATGGGTACATGGATAGGACGGGGTTAGATTGTATAAGTTGGTCATTGTGTGCAAGTTGGGTCGAAGTGGCCGTTTCCATGCTGTATATCACTGTGACCAAGTTGTGCAGTTAGGTGGTCTACAATAGGCTGAAGGCACCATTTCCATTCTGTATTTTTCCACGACTCTGATAGGTAGAGTGGACCAGGTTAGCAGGACTATCAGTATACGAGTGAGATCATTGGGTATTCATAGCAATTCAGTGGCATTCAGTTTTAGAAATGTTTCTCAAATGTATTGTATTAATAGACTGATAAAGTTCATCCTCTATTAATACCAAACAATATAATGACGTACATCAATTGAACTCAGGATTTTGAAATTCAATTTGGTTGTCATCATTGGAACCAAATTTCAGAAGCAGCACTTAACACGCAAATATTACTGCATCACACATTTCAAACAGGGTGGTTCTGCCTCAGGACCTCCGAGAGGTAGTTTAGCCACATAGCCAACAGATGACTACTCTTCATGGAATTTCTGAGAACATCCAGTCACCATGTGAATAACCGCACACATACACCCCCCCCCCCATGTTTTGGGTCTCCAAAATGAACTTTATTGTGCTGCACTGAACTGAGATTGAAATGAAATAATACACCAATATTTAAAAATAAAAATATCTCTCTAGATGCTACTGCCAAGAAAATACATGAACACCTGCTTCCTCAGTACACTGAGGAACTTTGCCATGTCTCCAATAACTTTTACCAATTTCTACATATGGACCATAGAAATAATTATATTGGGATACATTGCAGCTTGGTTTGGCCATTGCTCTACCCAAGACTGCATGAAATCCCATAGTTGTGGACCTAGCGTAGTCCTTCACACAAACCAACCTCCCTCCATCGACTCCATCTACACTTTTACAGTGCTTCGGGAAAGCAACCAACACAATCATGGGCCATTCATATTCTGATTAGTCCTTCTTCACTCTTCCGTTGGACAAAAGGTACAAAAGCTTGAAAGCACTATCACCAGATTCAAAAACAGCTTCTTACCCACATATCAAACTCATGAACACCTGATGTACCAAGGTATTCTGGATCTCCAAATCTCTTCCCTTTTTATATCTGTACTTTAGTAGCTGTAATACTATATTCTGTACTCTATTTTCCTTTCTCTTTTTGTACTAGCTGTTGTACTTGCGCATGGCATCATTTGCTTAGATAGCATCAAAATGTTTTTCACTGTATCTCAGTGCACAAGAAGAATAAACCAATGCTGGTTTTTGAACAGGAAGGAACTGCAGATGCCAAAGATAGACACAAAATGCTGGAGTAAAGTCCAAAGAAAGGATCTGACCCAAAACATCACCTATTCCTTTTCTCCAGAGATGCTACCTGACCTGCTGAGTTACTCCAGCATTTTGTGTCTATCGCCAGCTTTTGTACAACTCTTTGGAAAGTGGCTGCATTCCTATTCTTTGTTGACCAGGTTTCCAAAAATGAGCTCCATTTGGAGTGTCCACTGGTTCTAAACTCAAACTCAAGCCGGTTTGAGGCCAAGAAACAGAAAACTCCTGCTAGTTTCATAATAGAGGCCGGAAGTGGCATAATCCCGAGGGACTACCCAGGCACTGAATATTCTGATTGATCTACTGTAATTCTGCACAAAAAGTAATTATACAGTACTGGATTTCCCCCGACCTAAGAATATTTTAAGTGTATGTAAATATTGGAAGGGAATTTGATAAAAACCATGCTTCTCCTTGGGAAATTATTTAACTATGTGGCTATACAGCTTTATTGCTACCAACATTACAATGTCATATTTATAAAAGACTTGTTTAATAATTATTATCTTTCCACCTTTTGAAGGCAGTGATCCCTTGATAGGATACCATCAGTGGCTACGAGCAATCCAACCTGATCAATGAGTCATTTTATCATGGCACTCATCACTTAAGATTCATTATGTAGAATTCATCAGGTAACAAATCACGAACAGAAGCCACAACTTTTTTTTCCCCTAGTCCTGCAATCAAGAATATTGCCCTTTTTCTACCCAAAGGCTGATTGCTGCTGATATCATGTTGACTGAGAAAGGAGTGGAGGAAAGCTTCTAATTACATTTAATAATAGGTGGCAGGAGAAATCCAATCTCTATTTTTAGCCTGAATCAACCAAACACTGGTATTTTATGAACAATTCCAGGCAATTAGGCTGGATGTACAGTAGATGCTCTCAAATTTAACACTGAACTAACAAATCAATGGATGCTCTCTACATTCCAACTGCCAGTCAGTTCAGCAACATGCCTCACAGATCTGAACTGTATCAACAAACAGAGCTTGCAAAACTAATTACCTCAGCTGCATCTATTATGCAAGGAAGTGGCAGCCTAGCTCAGGCTGAAATTGTGGTTCCCAGTGGATTTACTCCAAGGGGCACAACACCTTTTTTCCCCCAATTGCAAATGTTGTGGAGAAATATGAATAACCAATGTAATATTCACACTTGGCACAGCTTCTAAATTGTTTAACTTCAAAATATTTGTATCCTCTCTCTCCCACACACAAAAAGGTTAAGCTTCTGATAATATCAGAAGATAAAAGATCAGGGAGTGGGGAGGGAGTTTTTATTGTCTCTGTATAGTGGGAAAAATCCATTGAGAGGTTTCCTGGGCTGTGCAAACAGGATGTGATAGCAAAATTATTTGGTTATGGAATTGGTATGCAAACTTATAACCAACCCAAATACATTTTCACAGCGTCATAGGACATGGAAACAGGCCCTTCAGCCCAACTCATCCATGTCCACAAAGATGGGTGGAGGTGCAGGTAGTGTAGAGAAACCAAGGACTCTGCAGAAAGACTTGGGACAGGTTGGGAGAGTGGGCAATTATGGCAGATGGAATGCAGTGTAGCAAAATGTGGAGCAATTCATTTTGGTAGTAGGAATAAAAGGATAGACTATTTTCTAATTGGGGAGAGAATTCAGAAATCGGAGGTGTTAAGGGACTTGGGAGTGCTGGTACAGGATTCCCAAAATGTTAATTTGTAAGTCGAATTAGTAAATAGGAAGACAAATGCAATGCTACATTTATTTCGAGAGGACTAGAATATAAAAATAGGGATGTAATACTGAAGTTTTAAGTCATTGGTCAGACTGCATTAGGAGTATAGGGGGGTTGCACGCAAGGTCACTCGGTCATAGGGCTTGACGCACGGAGCAGCTCAATCCATCTGGAGGACATACATAACTTCCGGTATATGTAATTAATGCTAGAAACGCGTACTTTCCCACCTGTTAAAAAATGGCAAAATGTTGAATTTTTGCGCTGAAAAAAAATTGTGGAAGTTGGGGTAAGTGTGAGAGACATGTACCCAACTTTAGAATTCCAAAAGTGAAGTGAATTGTAGGTAAAGAGAAGTGAGAGCTGAAGGGACAAAAATAGCTAAAGTGCTTGGCGAACATTGGCCGTGCAGATATCGGAATTGGAAATATTGGGAATTATCGCGTTTGCTCACTGCATTGGATCAACAATAAGGCATTATTTGTGGTTTTTCTTGATTCTTTTGGTATCGAAAAAGTCTCAGAAGTGATAAATCTGGCTGTAAATTTTGCTTAAGAGGAGTTTTCTTTTTGTATGTAAAAATCCACTTGAGAACCATGGGCGATTTTAAAATTTTACAGCCAGATTTATCACTTCTGAAACTTTTTAGATGCCAAAGGAATCAAGAAAAAACACAAATAATGCCTTAGTTGATGAAATGCAGTGAGCAAATGGCCAATGTCGCCAAGCACTCTGGCTGTTGTTATTCCTTCAGTTCTCGCTTCTATCTACCGTCATTTCTCCTCACTTTTGGAATTCTGAAGTAGGCTAAATGTCTCACACGCTTATCCCGATTTCCATAATTATTTACAGCACAGAAATTGACAATTTTGGCGGGTTTTAATGGGCCCGCTACACTGGAAACAGTGGTCAGTGCTTCCCTGCAGTTCATCGCGTGTACTCCACTTGGAGTAGCGTAGCAACAGTACGGGTCATGGGTCGTGACCCAACTGCCGTGAAACCTCCCTATTATGAGCAGTTTTGGAAAATACTTAATAGGACCAGAGAGGCATACCACCCTCAGCGTCAAAAAGTTGCCTCTCAGGTTCTGTTAAATCTTTTCCATCTGACCATAAACTTATGCCCTCTGGTTATTGATTCCCCAACCCTGGGTAAAAAGCAATATGCATTCACTCTATCTATATCAATCTTTCACTTTTCATCCAACTCATAAGATAAACATACATATATATGTACACTCCCATACACACAAACATCCGTGCTGCAATCTTTATTTACAATCTGTTATCTATATCAATGATCAATGATTTGGATGAGAACATGCATGGCAAAATTAATCAGTTTGCTGATGCTACCGAAGTGGGTGGTTTTGCAGATAGTTAAGATTGTTCTGAAATGCCTGTGCTGCATCTTCTGCAGTTGCAATGGGAAGGTGCATGAGAAGGGAGTGGCAGGTGAAGGTGGAAGAGTGAACCAGGAGATTATCCCTTTGGAATATTACAACAGGAGAGGAAGTGGTATTGGATGGCAACATCCTGTTGCAGATTATTACATTTTAATTGCTCTTAAATGGCCTTTCAGTTCAAAGGATGGGCAATAACTGCTAGCCTAGCAACCAACTCCCTAATCTCATGAATTCAAGTAATAAAAGTGTCGCCCTGTCAAACAATGTGCAGTACTCGGCCATGAGTGGTGACAGCAGGCAAATCAGAACACACTAGCACCCAAAAGATCAGGGTTTCCAAGCAACTATTTTACCTATAGAAATACACCAATACCTAAAAGAAATTTACAAATAGTCAATTAAGATCCAGGGTTAGAGAGAAAAACTGCTCACCCAAGCAATTTCCTCTTTTGAGCTGATGCTCTTAATTGGAAAGGCAAGATCTGTAGCCACGAATTTAATTGAAAAGGAAAGAACCGGGATGACACAGTGGCGCTGCAGTAGAGACAGAGACCCGGGTTAGACCCTGACCTCAGATGCTGTCTGTACGGAGTTTCTACATTCCCCCATGACCACATGGATTTTTCTCCAGGTGCTCCGGTTACCTCCCACACTCCAAAGGCGTGTAGGTTAATTGGCATTGGTAAAAATTGTAAACCGTCCCAAGCGTGTAGGATAGTGTTAGTGTATGGGGATCGCTTGTTAGCATGGATTCGGTGGACAATATGGCCTATTTCCGTGCTGTATTGCTAAACTAAACAATCCTATTTTGAGACACTCCTAGGAAGCAGAAAACTCTGGATGGTTATCTTTAGATCTGCTGGCCCCAACTGGAAGATGCTCTTAGCACACCGACATCACAGAGATATCTATTTTAATGTCCAACACTATCAGCCTATTAAAAAGGAATAGGCATTAAAATAGAGCCTGGCACAGAGATATTTGCACAATGTTTTTGTTGCTGAACATTAGATGCTCTGCACCCAATTTACAGCCACAAAATAAGGGTGCTCGTTGTTTAATTTTAAGGGCTTGCATTGCAATAGTTTTACTGCAAAACAAACCAAAACAAAATTGAACAGTAACGTCACTTGGGATTTTACTTGCCCAGTTTTCCATTGGAGGTTTCCTCATCAGATTTTTCCGAGATGCAGCGGTATCCCTTCTTCTTCATGAAGTTGCAGATAAAAATCCCGCACAAGCCCACGATGCAGAAGATTGGCACCAATGCAAAGACAACGTACTCTGTCTTCTTTTCTTCTGGTGCCACCTCTTTGCTCTCATTGGAAGACTTAGCGAGGCCAGCCTGCAGTGCATGCTGGGTATTCCGTGCCACACGCATGATTCGTGAATAAAGCCCTGGCACAAAAAAAAAGTGATTTTAATTGCTAGTCAGAAATCAGGTTCATAATTTTACACCTTTAACTTGTTGACATGCTTTAGATAATTTGTCATTTAATCATCCAGCATTGTTATGGCACAATTTTTCTGCTTCATTCATTTATGGGATAAGAACTCTTCAATACTTATGTTTTGCACCTTCCATCTTTTAATCCCTGGCTTTTGTCCATCCATCTGCCTATAAACCCTCCCTCACCCGTATCGACTCATTACTGGCCAGGCTTTGTCCTGCCCTTTCTCTCTTCCAC